>NC_057811.1:314597342-314897342 GCF_018294505.1 Triticum aestivum
CGATCTGGCGGCGGCGCTAGGGTTTGGCGGGGCTGGGGCAGCTCGGGCGCCTCGGGCTTTAAAGGCCCAGCCGGGTCGGTGTCCCAGGCGGACACGGCCCGGTTAGGTCGGTTCGTTTTTTTATAGTTTCGCGCAGAAAAACAATTAAAAGAAATACTAAACGGACTCCAAAAATCCCGAACTAAATTTTCCCGTCCTCTAAAATCAAGCCGGACAAGATGAACATTTATTTGGGGCCTAAATGAAATTTTGAAAAACGCGCATTTTCCTAAATTCAAATAAAATAGCGATAAAATCCGAAATAAAATCTTATTTGATTTTATTATTAAATCCTCAATATTTCTTTATTTTGGGAAAGTATTTTATTCCCTCTCTCTTATTTTTATTATTGAAATAATTGAAGATAAAATAAATAAAATCAAATGACCTTATTTTCAGAATTTGAGAAAACCCAAATATGAAAATAACGAAATCCCCAACTCTCTCCGTGGGTCCTTGAGTTGCGTAGAATTTCTAGGATCTAGCCAAGACGCAAATAAAATATTATATGCAATGTTGATCTATTGTATAACATTCCAAATTGAAAATTTGGGATGTTACACTATACCATGTCAATGCATCTCCCTTCAAAGATAAAGGGAAGACCTTCTTCTTAATAACATCACCGGGCACACCTGCAAGCTTAAATAATCCACAAACTTCATCCACATATATTAGGTGCTCATCAGGATGCTTTGTTCCATCTCCTGCAAAAGGATTAGCTAGCAGTTTTTCTAACATACCCGAAGGAATTTCAAAGTAGACATTTTCATTTTCAGTAGGTTCAGTAGGTTGAGGAGCAACTCTTTGCTCTACTGGTCAGGGTGAAGATACCCTGAACAAGCCCCTCAGAGGATTACTTTCCATAGTAACAAGTGACAGTAAATTTCAGCACACTATAAATTTTTCCTTACCAAATTCCACCTACCAAAGGTGCTTCACTCCCCGGCAACGGCGCCAGAAAAGAGTCTTGATGACCCACAAGTATAGGGGATCTATCATAGTCCTTTCGATAAGTAATAGTGTCGAACCCAACAAGGAGCAGAAGGAAATGATAAGCGGTTTTCAGCAAGGTATTCTCTGCAAGCACTGAAATAATAGATAACAGATAGTTTTGTGATAAGATAATTGGTAACGAGTAACAAGTAACAAAAGTAAATAAAGTGCAGCAAGGTGGCCCAATCCTTTTTGTAGCAAAGGAAAAGCCTGGACAAACTCTTACATAGAGAAAAGCGCTCCCGAGGACACATGGGAATTATCGTCAAGCTAGTTTTCATCACGTTCATATGATTCGCGTTCGGTACTTTGATAATTTGATATGTGGGTGGACTGGTGCTTGGGTGCTGTCCTTACTTGGACAAGCATCCCACTTATGATTAACCCTTATGGCAAGCATCCGCAACTACAAAAGAAGTATTAAGGTAAACCTAACCATAGCATGAAACAAGTGGATCCAAATCAGCCCCTTACGAAGCAACCCATAAACTACGGTTTAAGCTTCTGTCACTCTAGCAACCCATCATCTACTTATTACTTCCCAATGCCTTCCTCTAGGCCCAAATAATGGTGAAGTTTCATGTAGTCGACGTTCACATAACACCACTAGAGGATAGACAACATACATCTCATCAAAATATCGAACGAATACCAAATTCACATGACTACTAATAGCAAGACTTCTCCCATGTCCTCAGGAACAAACGTAACTACTCACAAAGCATATTCATGTTCATAATCAGAGGAGTATTAATATGCATATAGGATCTGAACATATGATCTTCCACCAAATAAACCAACTAGCATCAACTACAAGGAGTAATCAACACTACTAGCAACCTACGGGTACCAATCCCAGACTTGGAAACAAGAATTGGATACAAGAGATGAACTAGGGTTTGAGAGGAGATGGTGCTGGTGAAGATGTTGATGGATATTTCCCTCTCCCGATGAGAGGAGTGTTGGTGATGACGATGGCGATGATTTCCCCCTCCCAGAGGGAAGTGTCCCCGGCAGAACAGCTCTGCCGGAGCCCTAGATTGGTTCCGCCAAGGTTCCGCCTCGTGGCGGCGGAGTCTCGTCCCAAAAGCTTGCCTCTGATTTTTCTTCGGACAAAAGACTTCATATAGCAGAAGATGGCCACCGGAGGGCCAACAGGGGGCCCATGAGGCAGGGGGCGTGCCCAGGGGGGTTGGGCGCGCCCCCCACCCTCGTGGACAGGTGGAGGCCCCCCTGACGTAGATTCTTCTTCCAGTATTTTTTATTATTTCCAAAACTAACTTTCGTGGAGTTTTAGGACTTTTGGAGTTGTGGAGAATAGGTCTCTAATATTTGCTCCTTTTCCAGCCCAGAATTCCAGCTGCCGGCATTCTCCCTCCTTATGTAAACCTTGTAAAATAAGAGAGAATAGGCATAAGTATTGTAACATAATGTGTAATAACAGCACATAATGCAATAAATATTGATATAAAAGCATGATGCAAAATGAGCGTATCAGTGGGTTTAGCCGGTGGTTCAGGAATAGTCCAATAATCATAATTTTTCAATATGTTATTCAATAATTTCTATGCTTGTCCAACAGTTCGTTCCCTGAAAACACAACCAGCACAACTATCTAGGAGGTCCCTAGAAGCATCGATTAGTCCATTATAGAAGATATCAAGTATTTCATTTTTCTTGAGAGGATGATCAGGCAAAGCATTAAGTAACTGTCAAAGCCTCCCCCCAAGCTTGTGGGAGACTCTCTTCTTTAGTTTGCACAAAGTTAAATATTTCCTGTAAGGCAGCTTGATTCTTATGAGCAGGAAAATATTTTTCAGAGAAGTAATAAATCATATCCTGGGGACTACGCAAACAACCAGGAGCAAGAGTATTGTACCAAGCTTTAGCATCACCCTTTAATGAGAACGGAAATAATTTGAGAATATAGTAATAGCAAGTTTTCTCATCATGAGTAAAAAGGGTGGCTATGTCATTCAACTTAGTAAGATGTGCCACAACAGTTTCAGTTTCATAACCATGAAAAGGATCAAATTCAACCAAAGTAATTAACTCTGGGTCGACAGAGAATTCATAATCCTTATCATCAACAAAGATAGGTGAAGTAGCAAACTTAGGATCATATTTCATTCTAGCATTCAGAGATTTTTCTTTATACTTGCATAATAATTTCTCTAGATCATCTCTATCCTTACAAGCAAGAATATCTCTAGTTGTCTCTTCATTTATAACATAACCTTCTCGTACCTTAGGCAATTCATATCTAGGAAGGCTAGTTCTAGCAGGTGTTTCAGAGAGTTTCAGTTTCAAGCTCATCATCAGATTCAACAACATCACGTTGTATTACTCTAGCAATTTATTCATCAAGAAAGTCACCAAGTGGCACATCATCATTACCAAGCAAGGTACTAGCATCATCATAAGCATCATTCATAGTAGAAGTAGCATCATCAATAACTTGCGACATATTAGAATTGATAGCATGTGGTGGTGTTGCAAGTTTACCTATAACAGAAGGTGAATCTAAAGCAATTCTGGATGGCAGTTCCTTACCTCCCCTCGTCTTTGAGGGAAATATCTTAGTCTTAGCATCCTTCAGATTCTTCATAGTGATAATTTGATAATAAAACCAAGTCACTCAACAAATATAGTTATGCTCCCCGGCAAAGGCGCCAGAAAAAGGTCTTGATAACCCACAAGTATAGGGGATCGCAACAGTTTTCAAGGGTAGAGTATTCAACCCAAATTCATAGATTCGACACAAGGGGAGCCAAAGAATATTTGAAGGTATTAGCAGCTGAGTTGTCAATTCAACCACACCTGGAGATTAATTATCTGCAGCAAGTAATCAGTAGCAAAGTAATATGATAGTTTTGATAGTAGTGACAGCAGTAACAGTAACGGTAACAGTGATAGCAGTAATTTTGTAGCAAGTGTAACAGTGATGATAACAGTAGTAACTTAGCAGAAACAGTATAAGATAAATTCATAGGCATTGGGTCGGTGACTTGTTGGATGATATTCATCATGAGACAATTATAACCTAGGGCAATACGGCACTAGCTCTAGTTCGTCAATATAATGTAGGCATGTATTATGTAAATAGTCATACGTGCTTATGGAAAGAACTTGCATGACATATTTTGTCCTACCCTCCCGTGGCAGCTGGGTCCTATTGGAAACTAAGGGATATTAAGGCCCCCTTTTAATACAGAACCGGAACAAAGCATTAACACATAGTGAATACATGAACTCCTCAAACTACGGTCATCACCGGGAGTGGTCCCGACTATTGTCACTCCGGGGTTGCCGGATCATAACACGTAGTAGGTCACTATAACTTGCAAGATCGGATCTACAACATGGATAGAATGATGATAACATAAACGGTTCATATCTGAGTTCATGGCACCCGGGCCCAAAGTGACAAGCACTAAGCATGGCAAAGTCATAGCAACATCAATCTTAGAAAGTAGTGGATACTAGGGATCAAGCCCTAACAAAACTAACTGGATTACATGATAAATGATACATCTCCAACGTATCTATAATTTTTGATTGTTCCATGCTATTATATTTTCCGTTTTGGGTGTTTAATGGGCTTTAATATACCTTTTTATATTATTTTTTGGACTAACCTATTAACCGAAGGCCCAGTGCAAATTGCTGTTTTTTTTGCCTATTTCAGTGTTACGCAGAAAAGGAATATCAAACGGAATCCAAACGGAACGAAACCTTCGCAAGGATCTTTTTTGGAACAAACGCAATCCAGGAGACCTAGAGTGGACGTCAAGGAAGCAACGAGACGGCCATGAGGCAGGAGGGCGCGCCCCCACCCTCGTGGGCCCCTCGTAGCTCCACCGACCTACTGTTGGAAATATGCCCTAGAGGCAATAATAAAATGGTTATTATTGTATTTCCTTGTTCATGATAATTGTCTGTTGTTCATGCTATAATTGTATTAACTGGAAACCGTAATACATGTGTGAATACATAGACCACAACATGTCCCTAGTAACCCTCTAGTTGACTAGCTCGTTGATCAATAGATGGTTATGGTTTCCTGACCATGGACATTGGATGTCATTGATAACGGGATCACATCATTAGGAGAATGATGTGATGGACAAGACCCAATCCTAAGCATAGCACAAGATCGTGTAGTTCGTTTGCTAGAGCTTTTCTAATGTCAAGTATCATTTCCTTAGACCATGAGATTGTGCAACTCCCGGATACCGTAGGAATGCTTTGGGTGTACCAAACGTCACAACGTAACTGGGTGGCTATAAAGGTGCACTACAGGTATCTCCGAAAGTGTCTGTTGGGTTGGCACGAATCGAGACTGGGATTTGTCACTCCGTATGACGGAGAGGTATCTCTGGGCCCACTCGGTAATGCATCATCATAATGAGCTCAATGTGACCAAGTGTTTGGTCACGGGATCACGCATTATGGTACGAGTAAAGTGACTTGCCGGTAACGAGATTGAACAAGGTATTGGGATACCGACGATCGAATCTCGGGCAAGTAACGTACCGATTGACAAAGGGAATTGTATACGGGATTGATTGAATCCTCGACATCGTGGTTCATCTGATGAGATCATCATGGAACATGTGGGAGCCAATATGGGTATCCAGATCCCGCTGTTGGTTATTGACCGGAGAGTCGTCTCGGTCATGTCTGCATGTCTCCCGAACCCGTAGGGTCTACACACTTAAGGTTCGGTGACGCTAGGGTTGTAGAGATATTAGTATGCGGAAATCAGAAAGTTGTTCGGAGTCTCGGATGAGATCCCGGACGTCACGAGGAGTTCCGGAATGGTCCGGAGGTAAAGATTTATATATGGGAAGTCCTATTTTGGCCACCGGAAAATGTTTGGGATTTTTCGGTATTGTACCAGGAAGGTTCTAGAAGGTTCCGAAGTGGGGCCCACCTGCATGGGGGGACCCACATGAACGTGGGTAGTGGGGGCAAGGCCCCACACCCCTGGTCAAGGCGCACCAAGATCCCACCTTAGAAGGAATAAGATCATATCCCGAAGGGATAAGATCAAGATCCCTAAAAGGGGGGATAACAATCGGTGGGGAAGGGAAATGATGGGATTTCTTTCCCCCACCTTTGCCAACGCCCCAATGGACTTGGAGGGCAAGAAACCAGCCCCCTCCACCCCTATATATAGTGGGGAGGCGCATGGGAGCAGCACCCCAAGCCCTGGCGCCTCCCTCCCTCCCGTGACACCTCTTCCTCCCCGCTTGCGCTTGGCGAAGCCCTGCCGGGATCCCGCTACTTCCACCACCACACCGTCGTGCTGCTGGATCTCCATCAACTTCTCCTCCCCCCTTGCTGGATCAAGAAGGAGTAGACTTCCCCGCTCCGTACGTGTGTTGAACGCGGAGGTGCCGTCCGTTCGGCGTTAGGATCATCGGTGATTTGGATCACGACGAGTACGACTCCATCAACCCCGTTCTCTTGAACGCTTCCGCTCGCGATCTACAAGGGTATGTAGATGCACTCCTCCCCTCTCGTTGCTAGCATCTCCTAGATTGATCTTGGTGACACGTAGGAAAATTTTGAATTTCTGCTACGTTCCCCAACAGTGGCATCATGAGCCAGGTCTATGCGTAGATTCTATGCACGAGTAGAACACAAAGTAGTTGTGGGCGATGATTTGTTCAATTTGCTTGCCGTTACTAGTCTTATCTTCATTCGGCGGCATTGTGGGATGAAGCGGCCCGGACCGACCTTACACGTACTCTTACGTGAGACAGGTTCCACCGACTGACATGCACTTGATGCATAAGGTGGCTAGCGGGTGTCTGTCTCTCCCACTTTAGTTGGATCAGATTCAATGAAAAGGGTCCTTATGAAGGGTAAATAGCAATTGGCATATCACCGTTGTGGCTTTTGCGTAGGTAAGAAACGTTCTTGCTAGAAACCCATAGCAGCCACGTAAAACATGCAACAACAATTAGAAGACGTCTAACTTGTTTTTGCAGGGTATGCTATGTGATGTGATATGGCCAAAAGGATGTGATGAATTATATATGTGATGTGATTGATCATGTTCTTGTAATAGGAATCACGACTTGCATGTCGATGAGTATGACAACCGGCAGGAGCCATAGGAGTTGTCTTAATTTATTGTATGACCTGCGTGTCAATGAAAACGCCATGTAATTACTTTACTTTATTGCTAACCGTTAGCCATAGTAGTAGAAGTAATAGTTGGCGGGACAACTTCATGAAGACACGATGATGGAGATCATGATGATGGAGATCATGGTGTCATGTCGGTGACGAAGGTGATCATGCCGCGCCTCGAAGATGGAGATCAAAGGCGCAAGATGATATTGGCCATATCATGTCACTTTATGATTTGCATGTGATGTTTGTCATGTTTACATCTTATTTTCTTAGAACGAAGGTAGCATAAATAAGGTGATCCCTCACTAAAATTTCATGAGATGTGTTCCCCCTAACTGTGCACAGTTGCGAAGGTTCGTTGTTTCGAAGCACCACGTGATGATCGGGTATGATAGATTCTAACGTTCGCATACAACGGGTGTTGACGAGCCTAGCATGTACAGACATGGCCTCGGAACACAAGCAAAACACTTAGGTTGACTTGAAGAGCCTAGCATGTACAGACATGGCCTCGGAACACAAGAGACCGAAAGGTCGAACATGAGTCGTATAGTAGATACGATCAACATGGAGATGTTCACCGATGATGACTAGTCCGTCTCACGTGATGATCGGACACGGCCTAGTCGATTCGGATCATGTATCACTTAGATGACTAGAGGGATGTCTATCTAAGTGGGAGTTTATTAAATAATCAGATGAACTTAATTATCATGAACATAGTCAAAAGTTCTTTGCAAATAATGTCGTAGCTTATGCTTTAGTTCTACTAAGATATGTTCCTAGAGAAAATTTAGTTGAAAGTTGATAGTAGCAATTATGCGGACTGGGTCCGTAAACTGAGGATTGTCCTCATTGCTGCACAGAAGGCTTATGTCCTTAATGCACCGCTCGGTGTGCTGAACCTCGAGCGTCGTTTGTGGATGTTGCGAACATCTGACATACACGTTTTGATGACTACGTGATAGTTCAGTGCATAATGTTGAACGGTTTAAAATTGTGGCACCAAAGACGGTTTTGAAATGTCGCAGAACATATGAGATGTTCCAAAGACTGAAATTGGGATTTCAGACTAGTGCCCACGTCAAGAGGTATGAGACCTCTGACAAGTTCCTTAAGCCTGCAAACTAAGGGAGAAAAGCTCAATCGTTGAGCATGTGCTCAGATTTTCTGAGTACTACAATCACTTGAATCAAGTGGGAGTTAATCTTCCAGATGAGATAGTGATGGTTCTCCATAGTCACTGCCACCAAGCTATTAGAGCTTCATGATGAACTATAACATATTAGGGATAGACATGATGATCCTTGAGCAACTCGCGATGTTTGACACCGCGAAAGTAGAAATCAAGTAGGAGCATCAATTGTTGATGGTTAGTAAAACCACTAGTTTCTAGAAGGGCAAGGGCAAGAAGGGATACTTCATGAAACGGCAAATCAGTTGCTGCTCTAGTGAAGAAACCCAAGGTTGAACCCAAACCCGAGACTAAGTGCTTCTGAAATGAGGGGAACGGTCACTGAAGCAGAACTACCCTAGATACTTCGTAGATGAGAAGGCTGGCAAGGTCGACAGAAGTATATTGGATATACATTATATTAATGTGTACTTTACTAGTACTCCTAGTAGCACCAGGGTATTAGATACCGGTTCGGTTGCTAAGTGTTAGTAACTCGAAATAAAAGTTGCGGAATAAGCGGAGACTAGCTAAAGGTGAGATGACGATATGTGTTTCCAAGGTTGATGTGATCAAGCATTGCATGCTCCCTCTACCATCGAGATTGGGGTTAAACCTGAATAATTGTTATTTGGTGTTTGCGTTAAGCATAGACATGATTGGATTATGTTTATCGCAATACGGTTATTCATTAAAGGAGAATAATGGTTACTCTGTCTATTTGAATAATACCTTCAATGGTCTTGCACCTAAAATGAATGGTTTATTGAATCTCGATCGTAGTGATACACATGTTCATGCCAAAAGATATAAGATAGTAATGATAGTACCACATACTTGTGGCACTGCCACTTGAGTCATATTGGTATAAAACGCATGAAGAAGCTCCATGTTGATGGATCTTTGGACTCACTCGTTTTTGAAAAGATTGAGACATGCGAACCATGTCTATTAGTATATATGCATGAAGAAAGTCCATACAGATGGATCATTTGGACTCACTTGATTTTGAATCACTTGAGACATGCAAATCATACCACATGGGCAAGATGACTGAAAGGCCTCGTTTTCAGTAAGATGGAACAAGAGAGCAACTTGTTGGAAGTAATACATTTGATGTGTGCAGTCCAATGAGTGCTGAGGCACGCAGTGGATATCGTTATGTTCTTACTTCACAGATGATTTGAGTAGATGCTGAGAATATTTACTTGATGAAACACAAGTCTGAATTATTGAAAGGTTCAAGTAATTTCAGAGTGAAGTTGAAGATCGTCGTGACAAGAGGATAAAATGTCTGTGATATGATCATAGAGATGAATATCTGAGTTACGAGTTTGGCACACAATTAAGAAATTGTGGAAATTGTTTCACGACTAATACCGCCTGGAACACCATATTGTGATGGTGTGTCCGAACATCATAACTGCACCCTATTGGATATGGTGCATATCATGATGTCTCTTATCGAATTACAACTATCGTTTATGGGTTAGGCATTAGAGACAACCGCATTCACTTTAAATAGGGCACCACGCAATTCCGTTGAGATGACACCGTATGAACTATGGTTTAGAGAAACCTAAGCTGTCGTCTCTTAAAAGTTTGGGGCTGCGACGCTTATGTGAAAACGTTTCAGGCTGATAAGCTCGAACCCAAAGCGGATAAATGCATCTTCATAGAATACCCAAAACAGTTGGGTATACCTCCTATTTCAGATCTGGAAGCAAAAGTGATTGTTTCTAGAAACGGGTCCTTTCTCGAGGAAAAGTTTCTCTCGAAAGAATTGAGTGGGAGGATGGTGGAGACTTGATGAGGTCATTGAACCGTCACTTCAACTAATGTGTAGCAGGGCACAGGAAGTTGTTCCTGTGGCACCTACACCAATTGAAGTGGAAGCTTATGATAGTGATCATGAAACTTCAGATCAAGTCACTACCAAACCTCATAGGAAGACAAGGATGCGTACTACTTCAGAGTGGTACGTAATCCTGTCTTGGAAGTCATGTTGCTAGACAACAATGAACCTACGAGCTATGGAGAAGCGATGGTGGGCCCGGATTCCGACGAATGGCTTGAGGCCATAAAATCCGAGAGGATCCATGTATGAAAACAAAGTATAGACTTTGAAAGAACTACTTGATGGTCGTAAGGCTGTTGGGTACAGATGGATTTTAAAGGGAAGACAGACAATGATGGTAAGTGTCACCATTAAGAAAGCTCGACTTGTCGTTAAGATGTTTTCCGGCAAGTTCAAGGAGTTGACTGCGATGAGACTTTCTCACTCGTAGCGATGCTAAGAGTCTGTTAGAATTATATTAGCAGTTACTGCATTATTTATGAAATCTTGCAGATAGGATGTCAAAACATTGTTTCCTCGACGATTTTCTTGAGGAAAGGTTGTATGTGATACAACCAGAAGGTTTTGTCAATCCTGAAAGATGCTAACAAGTATGCAAAGCTCCAGCAATCCTTCTAAGGATTGGAGTAAGCATCTCGGAGTTGGAATGAACGCTTTGATGAGATGATCAAAGATTTTGGGTTTATACAAGGTTCATGAGAAACTTGTATTTCCAAAGAAGTGAGTGGGAGCACTATAGAATTTTTGATGAGTATATGTTGTTAACATATTGTTGATCAGAAATGATGTAGAATTTCTGGAAAGCATCCAGGGTTATTTGAAAAGTGTTTTTAATGGAAAACCTGGATTAAGCTACTTGAACATTGAGCATCAAGATCTATAAGGATAGATCAAAAACAATTAATAGTACTTTCAAATGAATACATACCGTGACAAGATTTTGAAGGAGTTCAAAATAGATCAGCAAAGAAGGAGTTCTTGGCTGTCTTACAAGGTGTGAGTATTGAGTAAGACTCAAGACCTGACCACGGCAGAAGAGAGAGAAAGGACGAAGGTCGTCCCCTATGCTTTAGACGTAGGCTCTACAGTATGCTATGCTGTGTACCACACCTGAAGTGTGCCTTGCCATGAGTTAGTCAAGGGGTACAATAGTGATCCGGGAATGGATCACACGACAGCGGTCGAACTTATCCTTAGTATCTAGTGGACTAAGGAATTTTCTCGATTATGGAGGTGGTAAAACAGTTCGTCGTAAAGGGTTACGTCGATGCAAACTTTGACACTAATCCGGATGACTCTGAGTAGTAAACCGGATTCGTATAGTAGAGAAGTTATTTGGAATAGCTCCAAGTAGCACGTGGTAGCTACATCTACAAGATGACATAGAGATTTGTAAAGCACACACGGATCTGAATGTTGCAGACCCGTTGACTAAAACCTCTCTCGTAAGCATAACATGATCAAACCATAGAACTCATTGAGTGTTAATCACATGGTGATGTGGACTAGATTATTGAATCTAGTGAACTTTGAGTGTTAATCACATGGTGATGTGAACTAGATTATTGACTCTAGTGCAAGTGGGAGACTGTTGGAAATATGCCCTAGAGGCAATAATAAAATGGTTATTATTGTATTTCCTTGTTCATGATAATTGTCTGTTGTTCATGCTATAATTGTATTAACTGGAAACCGTAATACATGTGTGAATACATAGACCACAACATGTCCCTAGTAAGCCTCTAGTTGACTAGCTCGTTGATCAATAGATGGTTATGGTTTTCTGACCATGGACATTGGATGTCATTGATAACGGGATCACATCATTAGGAGAATGATGTGATGGACAAGACCCAATCCTAAGCATAGCACAAGATTGTGTAGTTCATTTGCTAGAGCTTTTCTAATGTCAAGTATCATTTCCTTAGACCATGAGATTGTGCAACTCCCGGATACCGTAGGAATGCTTTGGGTGTACCAAACGTCACAACGTAACTGGGTGGCTATAAAGGTGCACTACAGGTATCTCCGAAAGTGTCTGTTGGGTTGGCACGAATCGAGACTGGGATTTGTCACTCCATATGACGGAGAGGTATCTCTGGGCCCACTCGATAATGCATCATCATAATGAGCTCAATGTGACCAAGTGTTTGGTCACGGGATCATGCATTACGGTACGAGTAAAGTGACTTGCCGGTAACGAGATTGAACAAGGTATTGGGATACCGACGATCGAATCTCGGGCAAGTAACGTATCGATTGACAAAGGGAATTGTATACGGGATTGATTGAATCCTCGACATCGTGGTTCATCCGATGAGATCATCGTGGAACATGTGGGAGCCAACATGGCTATCCAGATCCCGCTGTTGGTTATTGACCGGAGAGTCGTCTCGGTCATGTCTGCATGTCTCCCGAACCCGTAGGGTCTACACACTTAAGGTTCGGTGACGCTAGGGTTGTAGAGATATTAGTATGCGGAAATCCGAAAGTCGTTCGGAGTCTCGGATGAGATCCCGGACGTCACGAGGAGTTCCGGAATGGTCCGGAGGTAAAGATTTATATATGGGAAGTCCTATTTTGGCCACCGGAAAATGTTCGGGATTTTTCGGTATTGTACCGGGAAGGTTCTAGAAGGTTCCGAAGTGGGGCCCACCTGCATGGGGGGACCCACATGAACGTGAGTAGTGGGGGCAAGGCCCCACACCCCTGGTCAAGGCGCACCAAGATCCCACCTTAGAAGGAATAAGATCATATCCCGAAGGGATAAGATCAAGATCCCTAAAAAGGGGGGATAACAATCGGTGGGGAAGGGAAATGATGGGATTTCTTTCCCCCACCTTTGCCAACGCCCCAATGGACTTGGAGGGCAAGAAACCAGCCCCCTCCACCCCTATATATAGTGGGGAGGCGCATGGGAGCAACACCCCAAGCCCTGGCGCCTCCCTCCCTCCCGTGACACCTCTTCCTCCCCGCTTGCGCTTGGCGAAGCCCTGCTGGGATCCCGCTACTTCCACCACCACGCCGTCGTGCTGCTGGATCTCCATCAACTTCTCCTCCCCCCTTGCTGGATCAAGAAGGAGGAGACGTCCCCGCTCCATACGTGTGTTGAACGCGGAGGTGCCGTCCGTTCGACGCTAGGATCATCGGTGATTTGGATCACGACGAGTACGACTCCATCAACCCCGTTCTCTTGAACGCTTCCGCTCGCGATCTACAAGGGTATGTAGATGCACTCCTCCCCTCTCGTTGCTAGCATCTCCTAGATTGATCTTGGTGACACGTAGGAAAATTTTGATTTTCTACTACGTTCCCCAACACCTACTTCTTTCGCCTATATATATACTCTTATACCCTGAAAACATCGAGGGGAGCCACGAAACCACTTTTCCACCGCCGCAACCTTCTGTACCCGTGAGATCCCATCTTGGGGCCTTTTCCGGCGATCAGCCGGAGGGGGATTCGATCACGGAGGGCTTCTACATCAACACCATAGCCTCTCCGATGATGTGTGAGTAGTTTACCACAGACCTTCAGGTCCATAGTTATTAGCTAGATGGCTTCTTCTCTCTCTTTGGATCTCAATACAAAGTTCTCCTCGATCTTCTCGGAGATCTATTCGATGTAATTCTTTTTGCAGTGTGTTTGCCGAGATCCAATGAGTTGTGGGTTAAATTCTTATATGCATGATTTAATATCTTTGCAAGTCTCTTTGAATTATCGGTTTAGTTTGGCCTACTAGATTGATCTTTCTTGCAATGGGAGAAGTGCTTAGCTTTGGGTTCAATCTTGCGGTGCTCGATCCCAGTGACAGAAAGGGAAACGACACGTATTGTATTGTTGCCATCGAGGATAAAAAGATGGGGTTTATATCATATTGCTTGAGTTTATCCCTCTACATCATGTCATCTTGCCTAATGCATTACTCTGTTCTTATGAACTTAATACTCTAGATGCATGCTGGATAGCGGTCGATGTGTGGAGTAATAGTAGTAGATGCAGAATCGTTTCGGTCTACTTCACACGGACGTGATGCCTATGTTCATGATCATGCCTAGATATTCTCATAACTATGCGCTTTTCTATCAATTGCTCGGCAGTAATTTGTTCACCCACCATAATATATGCTATCTTGAGAGAAGCCACTAGTGAAACCTATGGCCCCCAGGTGTACTTTACATCATATAAGTTTTCGATCTATAATTATAGTTTATTATTTTGCAATCTTTATTTTCCAATCTATACAACAAAAATACCAAAAAATATTTATCTTATTATCTTTATCAGATCTCACTTTTGCAAGTGGCCGTGAAGGGATTGACAACCCCTTTATCGCGTTGGTTGCAAGGTTCTTGATTGTTTGTGCAGGTACTAGGCAATTTGCGTGTAGTCTCCTACTGGATTGATACCTTGGTTCTAAAAAATTGAGGGAAATACTTACGCTACCTTGCTGCATCACCCTTTCCTCTTCAAGGGAAAACCAATGCATGCTGAAGAGGTAGCAAGAAGGATTTCTGGCACCGTTGCCGGGGAGATCTACGCGCAAGTCAAGACATACCAAGTACGCATCACAAACTCTTCTCCCTCGCATTACATTATTTTCCATTTGCCTCTCGTTTTCCTCTCCCCCACTTCACCCTTGCCCTTTTATTCGCCCTTTTTCGGCCGCTTCTTTTCGATTGCTTCTTGTTTGCTTGTGTGTTGGACTGATTGTTTGTCACGATGGCTCAAGATTATACTAAATTGTGTGACTTTTCCAATACCAACAATAATGATTTTATTAGCACTCCGATTGCTCCTATTACCGATGCTGAATCTTGTGAAATTAATGCTGCTTTGTTGAATCTTATTATGAAAGATCGGTTTTCTGGCCTTCCTAGTGAAGATGTCCCTACCCATGTGAACAAATTCGTTGATTTGTGTGATATGCAAAAGAAGAAAGATGTGGATAATGATATTGTTAAATTGAAACTATTTCCGTTTTCACTTAGAGATCGCGCTAAAACTTGGTTCTCTTCTTTGCCTAAAAATAGTATTGATTCATGGAATAAGTGCAAAGATGCTTTTATATAGAATTTTCCTCCCGCTAAGATCATCTCTCTTAGAAATGATATTATGAATTTTAAGCAACTTGATCATGAGCATGTTGCACAAGCTTGGGAGAGGATGAAATTAATGATACGTAATTGCCCTACACATGGTTTGAATTTATGGATGATTATACAAAAAAATTATGCTGGATTGAATTTTGCTTCTAGAAATCTTTTAGATTCGGCCGCGGGAGGCACTTTTATGGGTATCGCTTTAGCAGAAGCTACTAAACTCCTAGATAATATTATGGTTAATTATTGTTAATGGCACACCGAAAGATCTACTACTAAAAAGATTAATGTTTTGAGTGGAAAGATAGATAAACTTATGAAATTGTTTGCTAATAAGAGTGTTTCTTGTTATCCTAATGATATGCCTTTGTCCACTTTGATTGAGAATAATAATGAATCTATGGATGTGAATTTTGTTGGTAGGAACAATTTTGGTAACAACGCGTATAAAGGAAACTTTAATTCTAGGCCGTTCCCTAGTAATTCCTCTAATAATTATGGTAATTCCTACAAAAACTCTTATGGAAATTTTAATAAGATTCCCTCTGATTTTGAGACTAGTGTTAAAGAATTTATGATTTCGCAAAAGAATTTCAATGCTTTGCTTGAAGAAAAATTGCCTAAGATTGATGAGTTGGCTAGGAACGTGGATAGAATTTCTCTTGATGTTGATTATTTGAAACTTAGATCTATTCCACCTAAGCATGATATCAATGAGTCTCTCAAAGCCATGAGAATTTCCATTGATGAGTGCAAAGAAAGAACCGCTAGGATGCATGCTAAAAAGGATTGCTTCGTAAAAGCGTGTTCTTCTAGTTTCCATGATAATAATGATGAACATCTAAAAGTGATTGATGTGTCCCCTATTAACTATTTGTTTTCCAATATTAATCTTGATAAAGATGGGATTGGAGATGAGTCAACTTTAGTTAAAAGGCATCCCAATCATTCAGAGTTTTTAGATCTTGATGCAAAAATTGGTAAAAGTGGGATTGAAGAGGTCAAAACTTTACATAGCAATGAACCCACTATTTTGGATTTCAAGGAATTTAATTATGATAATGGTTCTTTGATAGATTGTATTTCCTTGTTGCAATCCGTGCTCAATTCTCCTCATGCTTCTGATCAAAATAAAGCTTTTACTAAACATATCGTTGATGCTTTGATGCAATCTTATGAAGAAAAACTTGAATTAGAAGTTTCTATCCCTAGAAAACTTTATGATGAGTGGGAACCTACTATTAAAATTAAGATTAAAGATCATGAATGCTATACTTTATGTGATTTGGGTGCTAGTGTTTCCACGATTCCAAAGACTTTGTGTGATATGTTAGGTTTCCGTGAATTTGATGATTGTTCTTTAAATTTGCATCTTGCGGATTCCACCATTAAGAAACCTATGGGAAGGATTAATTATGTTCTTATTGTTGCAAATAGGAATTATGTGCCCGTAGATTTCATTGTTCTTGATATAGATTGCAATCCTACATGTCCTATTATTCTTGGTAGACCTTTCCTTAGAACGATTGGTGCAATTACTGATATGAAAGAAGGAAACATTAGATTCCAATTTCCATTAAGGAAAGGCATGGAACAATTTCCTAGGAATAAAATTAAATTACCTTATAAATCTATTATGAGAGCCACTTATGGATTGCATACCAAAGATGACAATACCTAGATCTATTCTTGTTTTTATGCCTAGCTAGGGGCATTAAACGATAGCGCTTGTTGGGAGGCAACCCAATTTTATTTTTGTTCCTTGCTTTTTGTTTTTGTTTAGTAATAAATAATTCATCTAGCTTCTGTTTAGACGTGGTTTTATGTTTCAATTAGTGTTTGTGCCAAGTAGAACCAATAGGATCTTCTTGGGTGATAGTTGTTTGATCTTGCTGAAAAAGACAGAAACTTTACGCTCACGAAAATAATTGTTAAAATTCACCAGAACGTGATAAAATACCAATTCTTTTTGCAGTAGATCAATTAAAAAATTATCCAGGCTTTCCTAGTTTTTCATAATTTTTGGAGTTCCAGAAGTATTCGAACAAATCAGATTTCTACAGACTGTTCTGTTTTTGACAGATTCTGTTTTTCGTGTGTTGTTTGCTTATTTTAATGAATCTATGGCTAGTATCGCGGGGTATGAACCATAGAGAAGTTGGAATACATTAGGTTTAACACCAATATAAATAAAGAATGAGTTCATTACATTACCTTAAAGTTGTGGTTTGTTTTCTTACATTAACGGAGCTCATGAGATTTTCTGTTGAGTTTTGTGTTGTGAAGTTTTCAAGTTTTCGGGTAAAGATTTGATGGATTTTGGAACAAGGAGTGGCAACAGCCTAAGCTTGGGGATGCCCAAGGCACCCCAAGGTAAAATTCAAGGACAAGCAAAAGCCTAAGCTTGGGGATGCCCCGGAAGGCATCCCCTCTTTCGGCTTCGTCCATCGGTAACTTTACTTGAGACTATATGTTTATTCACCACATGATATGTGTTTTGCTTGGAGCGTCTCGTATGATTTGAGTCTTTGCTTTTTAGTTTACCATAATTATCCTTGCTATACACACCTTTTGGAGAGACACACATGTATCAGAATTTATTAGAATACTCTATGTGCTTCACTTATATCTTTTGAGCTAGATAATTTTGCTCTAGTCTTCACTTATATCTTTTTAGAGCATGGTGGTGGTTTTATTTTATAGAAATAATTGATCTCTCATGCTTCAATTATATTATTTTGAGAGTCTTTTAGAACAGCATGGTAATTTGCTTTGGTTATAAAATTAGTCCTAATATGATAGGCATCCAAGATGGGTATAATAAAAACTTCCATATAGAGTGCATTGAATACTATGAGAAGTTTGATACTTGATGGTTGTTTTGAGATATGAAGATGGTAATATTAGAGTCGTGCTAGTTGAGTAATTATGGAATTGAGAAATACTTATGTTGAGGTTTGCAAGTCCCGTAGCATGCGCGTATGGTAAACGTTGTGTGACAAATTTGAAGCATGAGGTGTTCTTTGATTGTCTTCCTTATGAGTGGCGGTCGGGGACGAGCGATGGTCTTTTCCTACCAATCTATCCCCCTAGGAGCATCCACGTAGTGCTTGGTTTTGATGACTTGTAGATTTTTGCAATAAGTATGTGAGTTCATTATGACTAATGTTGAGTCCATGGATTATACGCACTCTCACCCTTCCATCATTGCTAGCCTCTTCGGTACCGTGCATTGCCCTTTCTCACCTTGAGAGTTGGTGCAAACTTCGCCGGTGCATCCAACCCCCGTGATATGATACGCTCTATCACACATAAGCCTCCTTATATCTTCCTCAAAACAGCCGCCATACCTACCTTTTATGGCATTTCCATAGCCATTCCGAGATATATTGCCATGCAACTTTCCACCGTTCCGTTTATCATGACACGCTTCATCATTGTCATATTGCCCTGCATGATCATGTAGTTGACATCGTATTTGTGGCAAGGCCACCATGCATAATTTCATACATGTCACTCTTGATTCATTGCCCATCCCGGTACACCGCCGGAGGCATTCATATAGAGTCATACTTTGTTCTAGTATCGAGTTGTAATCTTTGAGTTGTAAATAAATAGAAGTGTGATGATCATCATTATTAGAGCATCTTCCCGAAAAAAAGAAAAAAGAGAAAGGCCAAATAAAATTTAAAAAAATAAAAGGGACAATGCTACTATCATTTTTCCACACTTGTGCTTCAAAGTAGCACCATGATCTTCATGATAGAGAGTTCTTATATTGTCACTTTCTTATACTAGTGGGAATTTTGCATTATAGAACTTGGCTTGTATATTCCAACAATGGGCTTCCTCAAATGCCCTAGCTCTTCGTCAGCAAGCAAGTTGGATGCACACCCACTTAGTTTCTTTTGTTGAGCTTTCATACATTTATAGCTCTAGTGCATCTGTTGCATGGCAATCCCTACTCCTCGCATTGACATCAATTGATGGGCATCTCCATAGCCCATTGATTAGCCGCATCAATGTGAGACTTTCTCCTTTTTTGTCTTCTCCACACAACCCCCATCATTATATTCTATTCCACCCATAGTGCTATGTCCATGGCTCACGCTCATGTATTGCGTGAAAATTGTAAAAGTTTGAGAATACTAAAGTATGAAACAATTGCTTGGCTTGTCATCGGGGTTGTGCATGATGAGAGCATTTTGTGTGAAGAAAATGAAGCATAGCCAAACTATATGATTTTGTAGGGATGAGCTTTATTTGGCTATGTTATTTTGATAAGACATAATTGCTTGGTTAGTATGCTTGAAGTATTATTCTTTTTATGTCAATATTAAACTTTTGTCTAGAATCTTTCGGATCTGAACATTCATGCCACAATAAAGAAAATTACATTGATAATTATGTTAGGTAGCATTCCACATCAAAAATTCTGTTTTTATCATTTACCTACTCGAGGACGAGCAGGAATTAAGCTTGGGGATGCTTGATACGTCTCCAACGTATCTATTGTTTAATGGGCTTTAATATACCTTTTCATATTATTTTTGGGACTAACCCATTAACCGAAGCCCAGTGCAAATTGCTGTTTTTTTGCCTATTTCAGTGTTTCGCAGAAAAGGAATATCAAACGGAATCCAAACGGACAAAACCTTCGCGAGGATCTTTTTTGGAACAAACGCAATCCAGGAGACCTGGAGTGGACGTCAAGGAAGCAACGAGGCAGCCACGAGGAAGGAGGGCGCGCCCAGGGGGGTAGGCGCACCCCCCACCCTCATGGCCCCCTCATAGCTCCACCGACCTACTTCTTTCGCCTATATATACTCTTATACCCTAAAAACATCGGGGGGAGCCACGAAACCACTTTTCCACCGCCGCAACCTTCTGTACCCGTGAGATCCCATCTTGGGGCCTTTTCCGGCGATCTGCCGGAGGAGGATTCGATCATGGAGGGCTTCTACATCAACACCATAGCCTCTCCGATGATGTGTGAGTAGTTTACCGTAGACCTTCGGGTCCATAGTTATTAGCTAGATGGCTTCTTCTCTCTCTTTGGATCTCAATACAAAGTTCTCCTCGATCTTCTTGGAGATCTATTCGATGTAATTCTTTTTGCGGCGTGTTTGCCGAGATCCGATGAATTGTGGGTTTATGATCAAGATTATCTATGAACAATATTTGATTCTTCTCTGAATTATTATATGCATGATTTAATATCTTTGCAAGTCTCTTCTAATTATCGGTTTAGTTTGGCCTACTAGATTGTTCTTTCTTGCAATGGGAGAAGTGCTTAGCTTTGGGTTCAATCTTGCGGTGCTCGATCCCAGTGACAGAAAGGGAAACGACACGTATTGTATTGTTGCCATCGAGGATAAAAAGATGGGGTTTATATCATATTGCTTGAGTTTATCCTTCTACATCATGTCATCTTGCCTAATGCATTACTCTGTTCTTATGAACTTAATACTCTAGATGCATGCTGGATAGTGGTCAATGTGTGGAGTAATAGTAGTAGATGCAGAATCGTTTCGGTCTACTTGACACGGACGTTATGCCTATGTTCATGATCATGCCTAGATATTCTCATAACTATGCGCTTTTCTATCAATTGCTCGGCAGTAATTTGTTCACCCACCGTAATATATGCTATCTTGAGAGAAGCCGCTAGTGAAACCTATGGCCCCCGGGTCTACTTTACATCATATAAGTTTCCGATCTATAATTCTAGTTTATTATTTTGCAATCTTTATTTTCCAACCTATACAACAAAAATACCAAAAATATTTATCTTATTATCTTTACCAGATCTCACTTTTGCAAGTGGCCGTGAAGGGATTGACAACCCCTTTATCGCGTTTGTTGCAAGGTTCTTGATTGTTTGTCCAGGTACTAGGCGATTTGTGTGTAGTCTCCTACTGGATTGATACCTTGGTTCTCAAAAACTGAGGGAAATACTTACGCTACTTTGTTGCATCACCCTTTCCTCTTCAAGGGAAAACCAACGCATGCTCAAGAGGTAGCAATGAATCTCATCCAACTCCTCACCGACCAGCGAGCCTACGAAGGAATTACTCACTCCCGGTGGGGAGCACCATGGAATTGGCGATGGAGAAGGGTTGTTGATGACGAAGAACGAAGAACGAAGATCCCCCTCTCCGAAGCCTCATGGAGAAGGGAGCATCATGGAATTGGTGATAGCAGTAATTTTGTAGCAAGTGGAACAGTGATGATAGCAGTAGTAACTTAGCAGAAACAATATAAGATAAATTCGTAGGCATTGGATCGGTGACTTGTTGGATGATATTCATCATGTGATAGTTATAACCTAGGGCGATACGGCACTAGCTCCAGTTCATCGATATAATGTAGGCATGTATTCCGTAAATAGTCATATGTGCTTTATTAAAAGAACTTGCTTGACATCTTTTGTCCTACCCTCCCGTGGCAGCGGGGTCCAAGGGATATTAAGGCCTCCTTTTAATAGAGAACCGGAACAAAGCATTAACACATAGAGAATACATGAACTCCTCAAACTACGGTCATCACCGAGAGTGGGCCCGGTTGTTGTCACTCCGGGTTGTCGGATCATAACACGTAGTAGGTGACTCTAACTTGGAAGATCGGATCTAAAACATGGATATAATGATGAATTCATAACCGGTTCAGATCTGCGTTCATGGCACCGATGTCTACTACAAAATCTTCTTCTTGTAGACGTTGTTGGGCCTCCGAGTGCAGAGGTTTGTAGGACAGTAGCAAATTTCCCTCAAGTGGATGACCTAAGGTTTATCAATCCGTGGGAGGAGTAGGATGAAGATGGTCTCTCTCAAACAACCCTACAACCAAATAACAAAGAGTCTCATGTGTCCCCAACACACCAAATACAATGGTAAATTGTATAGGTGCACTAGTTCGGCGAAGAGATGGTGATACAAGTGCAATATGGATGGTAGATAAAGGTTTTTGTAATCTGAAAATATAAAAACAGCAAGGTAACTAATGATAAAAGTGAGCGAAAACGGTATTGCAATGCTAGGAAACAAGGCCTAGGGTTCATACTTTCACTCGTGCAAGTTCTCTCAACAATAATAACATAATTGGATCATATAACTATCCCTCAACATGCAACAAAGAGTCACTCCAAAGTCACTAATAGCGGAGAACAAACGAAGAGATTATGGTAGGGTACGAAACCGCCTCAAAGTTATCCTTTCTGATCGATCAATTCAAGAGTCCATAGTAAAATAACACGAAGCTATTCTTTCCGTTCGATCTATCATAGAGTTCATACTAGAATAACACCTTAAGACACAAATCAACCAAAACCCTAATGTCACCTAGATACTCCAATGTCACCTCAAGTATCCGCGGGTATGATTATACGATATGCATCACACAATCTCAGATTCATCTATTCAACCAATACAAAGAACTTCTAAGAGTGCCCCAAAGTTTCAACCGGAGAGTCAAAGACGAAAACGTGTGCCAACCCCTATGCATAAGTTCACGAGGTCACGGAACCCGCAAGTTGATCACCAAAACATACATCAAGTAGATCACGTGACATACATCAAGTAGATCACGTGATATCCCATTGTCACCACAGATAAGCACATGCAAGACATACATCAAGTGTTCTCAAATCCTTAAAGACTCAATCCGATAAGATAACTTCAAAGGGAAAACTCAATCCATTACAAGACAGTAGAGGGGGAGAAACATCATAAGATCCAACTATAATAGCAAAGCTCGCGATACATCAAGATCGTACCACCTCAAGAACACGAGAGAGAGAGAGAGAGAGAGAGAGAGAGAGATCAAACACATAGCTACTGGTACATACCCTCAGCCTCGAGGGTGAACTAATCCCTCCTCGTCATGGAGAGCGCCAGGATGATGAAGATGGCCACCGGTGAGGGTTCCCCCCTCCAGCAGGGTGCCAGGACAGGGTCCAAATTGGTTTTTGGTGGCTACAGAGGCTTGCGGCGGCGGAACTCCCGATCTAGGTTATGTTCTGGAGGTTTCTGTATATATAAGAGGTTTTGGCGTCGGGAACAAGTCAGGGGGGTCTCCGAGGCGGCCACGAGGTAGGGGCGCGCCTAGGGGGGTAGGGCGTGCCCCCACCCTCGTGGTGGCCTCGGGACTCTTCTGGCCCATCTCCGGTACTCCGTGGGCTTCTTCTGGTCCAAAAACAATCTCCGTTGAATTTCAGGTCAATTGGACTCCGTTTGGTTTTCCTTTTCTGCGATACTCAAAAACAAGGAAAAACAGAAACTGGCACTGGGCTCTAGGTTAATAGGTTAGTCCCAAAAATCATATAAAATAGCATATAAATGCATATAAAACATCCTAGATGGATAATATAATAGCATGGAACAATCAAAAATTATAGATACGTTGGAGACGTATCAGGCACCCGGGCCCAAAGTGACAAGCATTAAGCATAGCAAAGTCATAGCAACAACAATCTATGAAAATAGTGGATACTAGGGATCGGGCCCTAACAAAACTAAGTCGATTACATGATGAATCTCATCCAACTCCCCACCGACCAGCCAGCCTACGAAGGAACTACTCACTCCCGGTGGGGAGCATCATGGAATTGGCGATGGAGATTGGTTGGTGATGATGAAGAACGAAGATCCCCCTCTCCGGAGCCCCAAACGGACTCCAGATCTGCCCTCCCGAGGAAGAACAGGGCTTGGCGGCGGCTCCGTCTCGTGGATCACGATAATTCTTTTTCCCTAATTTTTTCTGGAAATATGTGATTTTATAGTATCAGGGGGGTAGTCTGCGGGGGCACCAGGTGGGTACAACCCACCTGGGCGCGCCAGGAGAGGGGGCGCGCCCTGGTGGGTTGTGCCCACCCAGGTGCCCCTCTCTGGCAGGTCTTGGCTCCATAAATTCTTATTATTGATATAAAAAATCCTTGCAAAGTTTCGTTCCATTCTGAGAACTTTTATTTCTGCACAAAAACAACATCATGGTAGTTCTGCTGAAAACAGCGTCAGTCCGGGGTTAGTTTCATTCAAATCATGCAAATTAGAGTCCAAAACAAGAGGAAAAGTGTGAGAAAAAGTAGATACGTTGGAGACGTATCATGTATAGATGCCCATCTTTTCTGAATGGATCAGACGTGTTGTTCCCTGGACCCACGTTTTGGTAATTCCCAGTTTTGTCAACGTGTTGTTCTTGCAGGCATGATGTTATATCAATGAAAATCTTGCAAAGTAAAATGATGGACCTGAATGGATCAGACAGACATATACTGCATCAATGGAAACAAGGGATGTTTTGTCAATCTTATCTTAGCTCTACAGATCTCAGGGTTCTGCGGCGATGCAAACTAGCAGCGACACCTCTCTCTACTGTGCTTCTATTTGTTCTGTGGATCAATTCAGAATGTTGATTGTTATGGGTCGATAAAAAATGTTTAGAATCTGATGTGTGATGACCGGATGGTAAAAAAAAGTGATGGTGTGTGACGATCGAATGATCAGACGTCTTCTTCTTCAAGCTCCCGGCATGCCATACTCTCCATCTCTTGTATCTTTCACACGGCGAGGCAGAGGGAGTTGATCGAGGACCGCAGCATCGGTGACCCAAGTATCTTATTCTCCACTCACTGGTACAACGACGTGTTAAACAAACGGATTTTAACCCCTTTCCGCGACGGCATTTGGAACCGTCGCCAAGTGAGTGTGGGCAATAGGGGGTCCTTCCCACACGACCCAGAAATCGTCGGGGATAGGGCCTCCTGGGACCCAGGCTGGGGTCGTGTGTGATCGGGCGAGGCCTCGAAACCTAATCATTTCTGTAGGTATGTACATCCGACACGGTGAATCCCAGAAAATAATTTCTGTAGGTATGTACATCCCACACGGTGAATCCCAGAAAATCATTTCTGTACGTATGTACATCCCACACGGTGAATCCCAGAAAATCATTTTCGTAGGTATGTACATCCCACACTGTGAATCCTAGAAAAACATTTCCGTAGGTATGTATATCACACACAGTTCTTTGTGTGGAAACGTTTGTGCAAGGTGGCCTAACGCTAACAGTCCGCTGCCGGAAGCCGTGTGTGATTGTTAGTTGATGTAACACGCCTACTTTCTAGAAACCGTGCGGGTTGTTTGAGTTCATCGCCCATGGTGATGTCTGAGTAACCGTTTGCAATAGAAAACCCCAATAAGCAGGGTAATTAGCCTATTATTGATAATCCATGTACTAATCAAACTGATATTTCTTATAAAACACGCCAGATATTTCATATCCGTATAAAAGCAACCAGGATTTCATAATCGAATTACATCAGATAGCTTTGGCACTCAGTTACACCATTACACAACAGCACCAAGTTTCATCTGCAGCATCAAAAACCTTTGGAAAGTAGCATCATATACAGTAAATAGACAGATGAATCTCATCTGGGAAAATGCAGAAGCGGAAGGAAAATATTGAGCCTTCAGTGATGTTGAATGTCCTTGCAACTTTAGGCCAGTGGCTATGGATAATTGCCCGCCCAACCTTCGTCCTCTTCAGCAAGACTTCAATATTGTACCGTGGGTGTTGAATGAATACCTTCCTTGCCTCTTGACCATGCAGGTGGTTTGAGAGGTAATCATCGATGAACTGCTTTGAAAAGTACTAAAAACAAAGCCATGCATAAATCACTGTTGTAAATTTTGAAATGGCGCAAGGGGTAAAAACAAGGTAAAAGAGTTGGTACCATTCTATAGTTGACTGATGTCTTCTTCGTTGTGCAAACAAAGATCTTGTTGTTATTCGTCGCAAGTTTCTTCATCCTAACAATCTTTCTGAGTTTCTTGACTTGACTGATATTAATGGACATCTCATTTCCCCATATGCAAAATGGGTCGAACAGTGGGTCTAAGCCTCTGACAGCAGGACCTACATGTGCAAGACCAAATTGTAAGAAACCTAAATACTAGAATGATTCCTGCAACTGCACAATAATGTGCTATTAGCCAAGGGACCCTGCTTGAACAAACCACGATGGTAAACTGCAGTGTCTCTCATTATTTCCCTGCAACACACATAAGGAAGATCTTGATCAGGTTAACTGAGAGTTGCCATACTATCAGTAGAATATGTATTGAGTACAGCCAAATTCGATTGGTGTCACATGCATAACAATCAAAAGTGTACCCACAGCAAATGAAAATCAAATTGCAAAACTGAACCAAACAGTTAAATGGACAGCAGACCAAATGAACCAAAATAGTTAACTAAGCACGACATTGCAGAATAGAAACATGTCCTAGAAGATAAGACAGTTAACAAAACAAAGAATGCTTGAGAACAGTACTACGAAATGTAGCAATTGTTGGACCAAAGTGTTAACTGAACATTACATTTCAGAGGACCAAACTGTTAATTGAACATCAGATTGCATATTAACATTACAGAGGACAAATCACTAGAAGGCACTGGCGGTGGCCTCGAGAAAACATCACGAACTGTATTTTAAAGTAGACAACCGCGTGGCGGTGTCGACGGTGGCCTCGAAGACGAGGTGCTCCTCCAAGATCTGGCAGTCGACACACATGGCAGCCATAGCGACCTCGTTCGCGCGTGCGGCCGCATGCTACTGAGCTCCATGTTATACTGCGTGCAAAATGGTTGTGGGCGACGCTTAATTGGAGGAGGGGGCAATGATTTCGGTGGAAGGTGTCGCTCCATCGGTCGGGGCATGTGGGACAGGAAAGGAGGAGGATGGTGTGGGTGGGGTGTGGATTACCTGACCATGTCGACGAGGCCGCGCAGCAAGAAGAAGGGTCAGTGGCGAGGAGGCCGCGCAGCAAGAAGAAGGGTCGTCGGCGAGGAGGCGCCGCTGCAAGAAGAAGGGTCGCCGGTGAGGAGGCAGCGCTGCAAGAAGAAGGGTAGCCGGCGAGGAGGCGGTGCTACAAGAAGAAGGGTCGGCGGCGAGGAGGCTGAGCTACCAGTAAGCAGCAATGAAGGTTTGAACTTGGAAAGCAAGGAGGAACAGTGGAAATGTGGCTTTGCTAGGAGGGAGGGGGCGGGGAGATAGATATTTCCGCGGTGGCAAAAAATTTCGCTCGGTGCCGCAAGAAACTGGTGCGCAAGTGTGGTTCAAGCGGGGGCAGTGGACTGTAGACGACGAAGCTTCCTGCGTAAGCCAGACAAGACGGTGCACCAAGATATTTTATATCGCATCCCACACGATTCTTTCTAGTAAACTGTTTGTGGTATACCTAATTTTTTCATTATGTTTTGAAAGACAAAATGGTGTTACTGAGGGAAGGGATGGTGTTTGAATTGCTAGAACATTTACGTACAGTGAACACGCAACTAGTACATGAGTGTCGTGTTTTAATTTGGAAATATACAGGGTTCGTTTGGCATTTTTATGCATTAATTGAGTTTCTGGGCATTTAATGTGCATAATTCGAATTTGAATTACAAGCACATGCTCCAATGCACCAAAGTTTGTTGAAAAATCACATGTGTGTCTTTGGGTGAATTTATAGGTCCCATGCAAGAAATGGGAATGAAATTCAAACATCTAGGCGTCGTGGCTCGGCCGAAATGATTGAGAAACTTGGTTTTTTAATTCCTGTAAATCCAAAACACGGCTGAAAATCATGGAACTTGGCATGGTGTCATGACATGGCGCCAACATGTTGTGGTAAATTTTTTGGCCGAATTGGGACAAGCTTTGGTGTAAGCTTCTTGCAAACCGGAGCTTCCCTCAAGAAGGCTCTTGGTTCCGAGAGGGAACGTGTCACCTCCGCGTGCGAAACGACATACGTACACTGCCTTCTCCTGCCTTAATTTTTTTACACTGGCAGATTAGACCAAATAGAAGTATTGTGCTAAATTTTAGAATTATTCCGGGTTCGTTTGGCCTTTTTATACATTAATTGAGTTTCTGGGCATTTAATGTGTATAATTCAAATTTGAACTACAAGCACATGCTCCAGTGCACTAAACTTGGTTGAAAAATCACATGTGTGTCTTTGGGTGAATTTATAGGTCCCATGCAAGAAGTGGGAATGAAATTCAAACATCTGGGCGTCGTGGCTCGGCCGGAAAGATTGAGAAATTTGGTTTTTTAATTCCTGTAAATCCAAAACACGCCTGAAAATCATGAAATTGGCATGGTGTCATGACATGGCACCAACATGCTGCGGTAAATTTTTGGGCCGAATTGGAACAAACTTTGGTGTAAGCTTCTTGCAAACCGGAGCTTCCCTCAAGAAGGCTCGTGGTTCCGAGAGGGAACGTGTCACCTCCGTGTGCGAAACGAGATACGTATACTGCCTTCTCCCGCCTTAATTTTTTTACGCAGGCAGATTAGACCAGATAGAAGTATCGTGCTAAATTTTTGAATTATTCCGGGTTTGTTTGGCCTTTTTTATACCTTAATTGAGTTTCTGCGCATTTAATGTGCATAATTCAAATTTGAACTACAAGCACATGCTCCAGTGCACCAAGGTTGTTTGAAAAATCACATGTGTGTCCTTGGGTGAATTTATAGGTCTCATGCAAGAAATGGGAATAAAATTCAAACATATGGGCGTCGTGGCTCGGCCGGAAAATTGAGAAACTTGGTTTTTTAATTCCTGTAAATCCAAAACATGCCTAAAAATCATGAAACTTAGCATGGTGTCATGACATGGCACCAACATGTTGCGGTAAATTTTTTTGGCCGAATTGGGACAAGCTTTGGTGTATGCTTCTTGCAAACCGAAGATTCCCTCAAGAAAGCTCGTGGTTCTGAGAGGGAACATGTCACCTCCGTGTGCGAAACGACATACGTGCACTGCCTTCTCCCGCCTTAATTTTTTTATACAGGCAGATTAGACCAAATAGAAGTATCGTGCTAAATTTTGGAATTATTTCGGGTTCGTTTGGCCTTTTGTATACATTAATTGAGTTTCTGCGCATCTAATGTGCATAATTCAAATTTGAACTACAAGCACGGGCTCCAGTGCACCAAAGTTGTTTGAAAAATCACATGTGTGTCCTTGGGTGAATTTCTAGGTTCCATGCAAGAGATGGGAGTGAAATTCAAACATGTGGGCGTCGTGGCTCGGCCGGAAAGATTGAGAAACTTGGTTTTTTAATTTCTGTAAATCCAAAACACGCCTAAAAATCATGAAACTTGGCATGGTGTCATGACATGGCACCAACATGATGCGGTTATTTTTTGGCCGAATTGGGACAAGCTTTGGTGTAAACTTCTTGCAAACCAGAGCTTCCCTCAAGAAGGCTCGTGGTTCCGAGAGGGAATGTGCCACCTCCGTGTGCGAAACGACATATGTACACTGCCTTCTCCCGCCTTAATTTTTTTACACAGGCATATTAGACCAAATAGAAGTATCGTGCTAAATTTTGGAATTATTCCGGGTTCGTTTGGCCTTTTTTATACATTAAATTGAGTTTATGCGCATTTAATGTGCATAATTCAAATTTCAACTACAAGCACAGGCTCTAGTGCCCCAAAGTTGTTTGAAAAATCACATGTGTGTCCTTGGGTGAATTTCTAGGTCTCATACAAGAGATGGGAGTGAAATTCAAACATCTGGCGGCGTGGCTCGGCCGGAAAGATTGAGAAACTTGCTTTTTTAATTCCTGTAAATCCAAAACACGCCTGAAAATCATGAAACTTGGCGTGGTGTCATGACATGGCACCAACATGCTGCGGTAATTTTTTTGGCCGAATTGGGACAAGCTTTGGTGTAAGCTTCTTGCAAACCGGAGCTTCCCTCAAGAAGGCTCGTGGTTCCGAGAGGGAACGTGCCACCTCCGTGTGCGAAACGACATACGTATACTACCTTCTCCCGCCTCAAGAAGGCTCGTGGTTCCGAGAGGGAACGTGCCACCTCCGTGTGCGAAACGACATACGTACATTGCTATGAAACTTGGCATGGTGTCATGACATGGCACCAATATGCTGTGGTAATTTTTCTTTCCGATTTGCCAAGGCGCACACATTAACAATCAACAAAGTCATTTTGGAACAAGTGTTGTCACGTTACAAATCGGAAGCACAAGTATTATTGAAACCGTGGGTGTTCTACTTACCAATTACGTGCCGCCACGCGTCCCTTTTTTTATTGGCTAGGAGGTGCCGTGCGGGGTAGCTATTTGAGTACAGGAGGCGTGCGATGAGAACCCTGTGCGTGCTCATCGAGAGGAGAGCCCTTTGACCGCTACCCGCCGCGCACCTCCCTCCCAACGTCTCCATTAATGACGCCCGAGCACCTGTTCTACGGCGTGGCTATATGTCTCACTGGACTGAGATTTAAGAGAGAAAAATGAAAATCTGAAAAGAAAATTTTGCACGGATCTGGATGTAAGATCCGACGGACCTATATAGCATCGACTACGACTTATAGCAAGCATGATGAATATAAGGACGATGACAGTGGATAATAATTGTCTTACATATTTAGAAACATAATTAAAAAAAGCCACATGCGGCAACGCCCGAAATACACAAGGGCAAAATAAGAAGGAAGACAACGATATGACTCGCTGATCTCTACTTTCTTGATGCGTTGCTGCAGGCCGTGGGAACTAGTCTCCGCGGCGAGCGGCTATGAGCTCTTTCTTGTCCTCAAGATGCTGCTTGAGAGCATCCACGGATTCCTCCACCAGCCTTCTACGCTCGATGCGCAGCATGGCATTCTCGTCCATAAGTTTTTCGACGATGACGTCGGTCCTCTTCAACAAGGCAGTGGTCTGCTCCTGCTGCTCCGCACTTCCGACGATCCTCGCCCTCAGCAGGTCGCGCTCGGCCTGGAGCTTCGCATTGCTCTCATTTAGTTGCCGGATGACGCCGGTAGACTGCTCAAACGAGGCTTTCAGGTCATCCTGCAACCTCGCCCACCTGGAGATCTGATCCATCTGCCTAAGGACGAGGGCACGGATGCGCCTGTAAGAGTCCTCGCCTGCCCGCGAGACATTTTCCTAGGTCGCCGCGGCGCGGGAGGACATCTCTGCTGCATTCGCGGCGTGGCAGGACATCTCTTCTGCTTCCGCGGCGTGGCCAGACCAGTCTGCTGCATCGACGGCGCGGCGGGACCTCCGTGATGCTTCGGCGGCACGGCGGGACCTCTCTGCTGCTACGGCTACGCGGCGGGACATGTTGGCTACTTTCACGGCGAGGCGGGACATCTCTCGTGCTTCCGCTTCCAGGCTTGCCTCTCCCTGGTGGCAATCTCTTGACCCATAACTCACGCTGGCCATGGCTGACGCAAGGGAACGATGATGAATGACTTGTTTGTTTTTGTGGATGAGGAGTTGAGGAGGAATTTGCAGTCATCTTGGAGTAGTAGTATTTATAACCGAGTAGTAATACGCTCCTAAGTGAGAAACCGTTTAGGTTTTGATCGGTGTGAACAGGTTTTCAATTTGGAATATGACGGGACGCGGCCTCCCTGCTCTTCTAAAAAAATTGTGACGGGACGCATGCTCAAAATTTACTGACGGTTATAAGTGCGGCACTATTCTCGGAAGGCGTAACGTGGGCGCGTACGCCTTCTCGGCCGCGTACATGGCGTTTGCACCATAGGGTGCACCGCAATAGGCAATGTCAGCACACGTCTTGTTCCAACAACCATGCGCGCTCGTTATTACCATCGCGCACGCTTCTTTTAATTAGAATGTGTGTGCCCGTCTAGCGCACACACGCTGATCTATCTAACTGACTCAGTTTGTTGTGGCTAATCACAAACAGTTCATCCATGTGAAGTGTATGTCATCAATTGCAGACACTTTGATCTGGCTGACCCGTTTCTGTTCTGTTGCCTAATCGCAAACAGTTAATCCTTCTGAAGCGTATGCCCTCAATCACACACACCTTGATCTGGCTGACCGTTTCTTTTGTGTTACTTAATCACAAACAGTTCATCCGAGTGAACCGTATGCTCTATATCGCACACGCCTTCATCAGGCTGCCCTTTTTTTTGTTCTGCCTCATCGCAAACAGTTCATTGGACCGAACCGTACGCCCTGGATCGCACACGCAACTAAAATATGAACCGTGTTTGATGGCTACATCATCGCAAATGTTTTGCACCTTTTTTGACGGTTCTTTTACACCACCTTTGCGATTATTGCATCGCACACAGTTTCGTCGAGGGTCTCTGATCGTAGTGTCGCGTTAGCAGCATCCTGCAATAGTGACTATCTCGATCATGCACCCTTTGTCTAATCTGCAACGACACATGGCATTGACAGGTACAAGCACGTGCAAATGCGATGCACACCAGGCTACTGTTCTTCTACCGGTACGCAACGGCCATGTGCCACCGCCGAGCTCTTCATTGGCATCCTCCAGGGACACAACCATGTACACCAAGGTTAAAAAAAGCCCCCTGTTGTTCGTCCCTTTCAATTGAAATATTCCTTTTACATGCTCAGGTCATAAGTTTGTGATCTACAAGGTTTATATGAAAAAGGATTTCCAATTATGATAAGTTGTAGCTTATTGATCCCAACTGTTAGACCATGTATGCTCACTGATTTTCCCATCTAAATGTCTGTACAGTGAAACAAACGTAGCAGTCAAATGCCATATGCTTGCCGAGTTGCATCATTAGCCTGAGCAGATAGCAATCTTGCATATTGTTTGCCCCAATAATATTTCTCATTTTTGCTGATGCATCTTTTGCCCCCATTGGAGTTATGGTTATCTTCTTACATGGTTGACATGTCAATTTTGTAAACAAGGAACCGGTCATAATCAACAGTCCTGATTAGCTTATGCCCGTTGCCTTGTATCAATTTTGAGTCTTAGTTTGTTCACCGTCATCAATAAGTGGGACCTTTCATTTCTTCACAAATGTTGGCCAACCCACCAAATCATTCAACTCACAAAATGCACGACCATCAAGAGAGCTAGTACATGCTATTTAACTAAAGAAAAGTTACTCTTAATGTGACTAGAAATTATATGACAGAGGGAAGTTTGCAAATCACTAGCTCTGAAAGCATAAAATATATTTCAATTTCTAGGCCGCTACATAATTTTGAAACATGAGCTTTTTATAAACTGAGTGTTTGACATAGCTTGTTGTTATTGTCATACTGAAATAGCGAGTATATGTTGCTTTTTGTTTAGGAAAGTGAAAAAAACAAGATGGCGTATGTGAACGACTTGGGTGGCAGTTTTTAGAGCAGGGCTAGGGGGCATTTTTTATAAACTGCCATGGCAGTTCTTTAATTTTAGTGCAATTTTTTGAGAAACCGCCATCCACAGGATCTTGATTGTGTGGTTCTGGGTGTGTTCACTTAGACCTCATCCCCAGCGAATGTTCACCGGGTATTGTTAACATGGCTCTTGATAATTTAATGATTCAATCAAATTTCATTGCAAATTATACTAGACCAGGCTTTCCTTCTTTCTAATGCGGTGTTAGTTGGCATTAAGATGTGAAATCCAAATCCATACATTTACAATTCTTGTTGTTCTAATTACACAAGTATTTTCTCATATATTTTTCGTTAACTAATGTTCACACAGAACACCATCTCAGTAACCAGACCTGATATAGTAGTTAGTTTTGGCATTAGACACAACAACTTTGACATTTATAATTTCCTCATATTTTTAGTAGGACAATAAACTTGTCTAGCATTTCATTATGAGTTGCAGGCTCTGAAAACAAATGTATCTACCCCCTAAATGATTAAACGTGTGGTTTCTGAATTATGCATGCTGACATGCATTGGCAATCATTATTCAACAGTATTCCTTTTCACTGAAATAAGAACCATGTAATGCTTACAATTTAATATGGTCATCTAGACAACTAAACGGGTTAATGTTATGCTTAGTGTCTTTTGGCATATGTAATGCGGGAAAGGAAACCAGTGTCTTTTGATAGGGATTTCTGGAGGTAACATGCCTCTGTTCGTATGTACTTCAACACAGACATCAACGCAACAAATAACTTGATTATAAGGTACATTCATGATTACCTATGTCGGGCTATTTTTTTATCTTGACTAACACAAAGGGTATAATGTGTAGTTTCAGGGAGCCCTGATGCTTTCTCATAGAATTTTGTTCAGATATAAATTTGTCTGTTACCAACAATACATTGAATTATAATTATAATATTGCAAGAACAAATGTCATGTGAAGCAAATAATTTCCTTAGAAAAAAGTAAGCTCCGTTTGCGTCATTAATTAGCTTCCTGAGTTATTTAGCTTGACAAGAGAAATGGACTTGTTTTTTCTATAGCCTAATTGAACAGTAAGAGTCTCTCCTACTTTCATTGCTAAGAAAACAAATAAACCTAGATACGGACATGCACCTCAATCTCTTGTTTTGAAGTTAAACTGTTTGTAGATACTTTTTGATGTACCTTTCGAACCCATAAACTTAATGTTGTGCTTGTAGTGTTGGTTCCGGGTTTAGAATCAATTTAATATGTGGATTGATATCCCACCAACCACAAACCGGAATTTCTTCTTTGATATTCTACCGGTTTAGAAAATGTACATTCTGGTTGAGGATTTCCATTGAGAGTGAATGTATAATCCAGCCAACCAACCCAAGATGTTTACCAGCACCATCACAATGATCTTTCTCAGCCTGCTCGGCCCAATCAGTCTTCTAATATTCATCTCATGGTATGCATGCTCTGCAAAAATGCAGCAACAACATTTTTTTTGTCATGTATGTTAAACTTGTGCTATGAACTGTTAGCATATTGGCTCTCCTTTGCTTCGACTTTACTTAGGATATTCACTCCAAGGAGAGGAAAATCACATACAATTTTCTGCATTTACCCTGTTGAATTAATTGCCTAACTGTTTAATGATTTTTTAGGAGGGTCAAGAAAAAGACGCAAAAGCATAGCTTGCTCCTTGATTCCAGTTTATGCAGCCACCATTGATAAGCATGGGGCTGAGCAAATGAGTATCAAAAGGAAGTCAAGGAAACATCGTCCTCTGGGCTGCTTGCGATGTAGTTCTCCAGCAGCTTCAGCAAGGTAGAAATTGATCAATTTCGCAAACTGGGATAACACCTACTATTTTCACTTATTTTGAATTGACAGATCCTATAATGGCATGGATAATTGTGACGATGCCATAGTTTCCTAATTACTATGATAATTTACCAGATGAGGAGGTGGGAGAGGCACCGTCCAAGGAGTTCATGGGGAGGAGGGCAACAAGGCTGGGGAGCGGAGGCGGAGGTTGACGGGGAAGAGAATGATCAAGCATGTAAATCTAGAGCACAAGCTCATGATTTATCAAGGGAGTGGCGCTGCCGCCGGAGTAGAAAATCATATCTCATATTAAGGTGTTTTTGTCTTTTGTTTTTGTACAAATTTGGTGCAGGTAAAATTTTGATGATATATATAAGATGACTAGCATTATCTTTTTATTGAGTGCATGTTTGGGTAGCATTATGTACTTAGAAAAAATTGCTATATGCATGTAGTGAATAACATCTGAAGGCGGTTTCCGACCTTGCCCCTTGCTAACTGTCTCTCCGGTGTCGAAAACTAGCTCACTTAGAATGCGAGTCAGTGCACTTTGTGATAAGAGTGAGGATTGAGAGTGAGCGCCGGTGTCGAAAACTAGCTCACTTAGAATGCGAGTCAGTGGACTTTGTGATAAGAGTGAGGGTTGAGAGTGAGCGCGGGGTGGGGGTTGGGATTTGCAACAGGAGTAACGCAGTAGCAGTAGACAGTATTATGGATTGGATTATGAGAGTGTGGCGTTTCTGCTCCCGAGCTCATCTGCACCCCGCGACAAAAAAAAAACAAATACTAAAAAATACAAAAATTCCAATTTTTTTTGTATGTGGTAGATAAGTTTATGCGTGTGGTGGGCTCTAAATTTCAAATCATTTGGATATCTGAGCAACTGTCATCAAAAAAGACAAATTCAGGGTCTGAAAAATTTATTGTTCACATACTATTCTGAACCGATTTGTTTTTTTTTTCTAAGAGCTGCTCAAATGTCCAAATAAATTGAAATTTGGAGTGAACCTCACGCATACAAGTTTCTATCACACAAAAAAATTGGATTTTTTTTTTAAATTCTTTTAGTGTTTGTTTTGATTTTTTTTCTGACCGGGTGCAGATGAGCCTGGGCACCGAATTGGATTTTCGGGATTATGATCACTTCTGTGAGTACTCTCAACAATGATAGAAGCACTACTCCATGATTACAGTAGCACATTTCTGGTATATAGTAAGATTAAAATGTAGCTGACCAATGTAGGCTGAGGAAGAAGTTTTTATTATACTTGCTCAAATATCGTGCGATTGAAGCTAAAGACAACATTTCTAATATTGTGCGAGAATTGCTTAAACACAACAACATGGAACAGTAGATATTAATTTGTAATAGAATTTTAATTGGATTATCGCTCTATATGTGTACATTGTTAGTTTGTCTCTTTTATCAGTTTACATTGCAAGTGAATTGGACTTCAACAAATACGCCGATTGTGCCCGTACTATCTTGTCTCTGCATGTAAAATTTGACATGCATTGTGTTTACATAATTTTAGCACGTGACAAAGCACCGACATTCCCGTGCTATCTTATCTCTACATGTGAAATTTTACATCCATTATGTTTATACAACTCAACAAAATATTTCAAAAGCCTGTGGCAACGTACAGGCATTCTACTAGTTGTTGTAACGGTCCTCTCAAGCCTGTACCGTAATCAGATGTTGATTGTTAGATTGTACAAGATCTTTTCTGGGAATATTGAGTCAAACACAACACAGAGTACAACTTTACATAAGTTGTAAAGTCAATCATTTAGAAAGGATACACTACTGGGACACCTAAACGGATGCGTGTTCAATAACGACCGGCCTTCAATTTCGCGACTCGTCGAGCTGATCAAGGAAGACACTCAAGCATGGGCTCGCGCCGGGGCCAGGGGACTTGGCCACCTCATCGGCGAGAGATAGGGCATTCTTCATTAGTGCCGCGCACGCCTTAGCTTGGCCGCGCTTGTGTGTCTTGCTCATCCGGTTTGTCATGTATGTGCTTGCGAGCTCACATCTGTAACTGCTACAACCTTTTCCTTCTATCAATGCGATGATACGCAAGTCTTTTGCATATTCGCGAAAAAAATAAAACAACAAAAGGGTTGTATATAAGCTTCTCAGGAAATTAATAAGGATGTCAGAGATTCTTGGTGTCCATTGAAAGGCGTGTGAGACATGATGGCCAGAAGAAGAATAAGTCTTTACTCCTACAGAGTATGAGTTTTAGGGGCAGTTTAGTTCGCTTCCACACCTCTTGACACCTGGCCTGGGAGCCTTCCTGAGAGCTACCTCGTTCGTGTTTGGTGCATGTCCGCAACATGGTGGCGTCGGCTTAACCTGGATAATGGGACAGAGTGGTTAGTCTGGCTTGCAGCACGAGGCATGTGGTTAGCCTGGTCCAGGCGATCGATTTTGGATGCCTGGCCGTGCCTGGTGCATCAGCCTAAAGATAGTCTCATGTGTTATCAGGAGGCTACAAAAAACGAAGCGGATGGAGGAGAAAATAGCGATAGCTTAGTGTCCACCAGGCCAGGCACTGAACCGAACACTTCTTCCCTATTCTGGCCTGGTCAGGCAAAAGTATCCATTTTCTCTGGCACAAACCAGGCACTAAAACTTTCGAGGCATGTTGTCGAGGAAGCCAACCAAACTAGCCCTTACACCCCCGCGTTGAGAAGGAAAGGGCCCCTTCTCTAATGATAGTAACGAGGTTCTGTACCCGTGGAACAAAAAGAGGAACGATGGGGAAGCAGCGCCAAGCAGCTCAAAGAGCTAAAGGATGACTTGTTGCAGTTTCAGGCCGAAATAGATAGATTAACGCAGAATATCTATGTCAACAATTCTCCTGAGACCACAAAGTTGTTGCAAATTAAGGACATAACGTTAACGCAAAAGTATCTTCGATGCCTCACAACACAAGATCCTTCATCTTTTGCAGCATGGGTGGATGACGATGTAAGTAAATACCCAAAATGATATCTCTTTCATTATTCATGCTTTGCAATAGTTCTAATTTCATATTTTTAAGGTACTCGATGCGGCAATTGAGCTCCTGCGAGTAGACAGAATTGAAGACCTACGAGATCATGGAAACATCTATGTCGAAGGGTTCACAATTGTCAACATCCTTAAAAGAGATGGCACAGTCCCTAGTTGTACTAGGGATGTTCTAGAAGGCACTAAATGGGGAGATAATTACCTCAAGCATGATATGTAACAACATCCTACCCTTCGCTAATCTCCATCTCTACTACTTAAAAAGAACGTAAGTTTCTCATTTCACCTCTCTTTCGTCCAACCTTTCTTATATACATCCCACTCTTTCTTTCTCCTCTTTGATTTTTTCTTCCCATCTCTATTTTTTCTCTCATCCATTCTTCATAAAATAAAATCAATTGTCTCATGTTTTACTAACTTTCCAAAATAAATATCTATCTACTACTTAAAAAGAACGTAAGGTTCCCATGTCACCTCTCTTTCGTCCAATCTTCCTTATATATGTCTCAATCTTTCGTTCTCCACTTTGATTTTTTCCTCCCATCTCTAATTTTTCTCCCATCCATTCTCCCTAAAATAGAATCAATTATCTCATGTTTTATTAATTTTCCAAAATAAAAACATATTTTATTAGCTGAGTCATTAAATTCTTACTCAATAAGTGCTTATAACAATAAAATGGCAGGTAACTCATGCCAATTACATACAAATCTATTTAGCATAATTGCCATTAATCCAACAAATATGTTTAGCATAAAAAAATAATAGTAAATAAAAGAGCAAATTATTTTTAATTAGTGTTTACACTCATCCTAAGAACGCACACATGCACACTCTATCCTTATGAGCACCTCCGAAAGACTGAGCCGGCATATATATTGAGATTTTACGAAGTCACAGTGGACGACTCGTAATCGATTGAAATGTCTCCTCTCACTGAACGTGCTAACTTAGTTGTAATAATAAGTTAAAATCGCATGGAGTCCACACGGGGTCGAGGTCATGTCATGCCTGCCTCTGCAAGACACCAGCTTGTCCATGTCCAGCTTGTCCATGCCATGCCTGCTACTCTTGGAAGGGATTCTGACCGTGACATCGAAAGCCTCAGCGCTGCGTCTCACGTCCGCACGAGGGAGTCCAAAGCAAACCCCGGCAAGCGCCTCCCGGCTCCCCAGGCGATGACAGTGGCCCGCCGTCCCATGCAGCCCCGCGGCGCAGATGTCCGGAGGCGTCACGCGGGCGAGGGGGATGTCGCGGTAGGTCACCTCCAGGATCGTGCCGGGCTCGAAGCACTCGTCGCGAATGGGGCTCCGTGACGCGATGCGGAGGTCGAGGGTGAACTCCAGGTCCAGCACCGCGGCATTTGCTGCCGGGTGGAGGCCGGAGACGGCTGTGATGGCAACGGAGTACTCTGGAGTCTGGATCCTCAGAGACAGCAGCCGTCCAGAACAGCAAGCCCATCACGCATATTAATAAAAGCAGTGGCCCAGGCAATTGCAGTGTTTGCTATGTCTGTATTCAGTATACCAAAGGGAATATGCAAAGAAATAACTGATATTATTGCACAATTTTGGTGGGGTGATGATGAAGAAACCAAAAAATGCATTGGATGGCATTGTGGAAGTTATGCATTCCTAAAAGCGAAGGGGGAATGGGTTTCAGAGACTTATATTCCTTCAACTTAGCCATGCTTGCAAAGCAATGTTGGAGGCTAATTACTGACCCAACATCTCTATGTGCAAGGGTGTTAAAAGCGAAATACTATCCTAATGGGAGCCTTCTGGAAGCTACCCCAAAGAGTGCATCATCATTTACGTGGCAGGGTATACTCAAGGGGTTGGAAACTTTCAAAAAAGGTTACATATGGAGGGTTGGAACGGGAGAGAATATTAGGATATGGAGTGACCCATCGATTCCATCAAGTCCTGGAATGAAGATTATAACCCCTAGAGGACAAAATATCTTGACTAGGGTGAGTGAATTGATTGACCTTGAGCATGGAACATGGGACGAGGATATGATACGTTCGGTATTCAATCATGTAGATGCAAGACGAATCCTTCAAATACCACTGAATATCAACTTTTGAAGATTTTGTCGCGTGGCAGCCGAACCGATCCGGGATATTTTCAGTACGCACTGCATATCATTTGCAGTGGATGCATAATTACAGGGCACATGCAACCCAGCTAGTCCATCCAGGCAGCCCCACTCCGTTGGCTATATGGAATACTCTCAGGAAAATTAAAGTACCACGTAAAGTTCAAATTTTTGGGTGGCGAGCGCTTCGAGGAATTGTCCCGCTAAAAGCAATACTCACAAACCGACACATTGGATCTATAGGCGCTTGATCTATTTGTCATCAAGGAGCAGAAGATGTTAGACATTTACTATTCCAGTGTACTAACGTGAAGGAACAGTGGAATAGGTTGGGTATTTTGAAACACATTGAACGTGCCTTGCCATTGGACAGATCGGGATCCGCAATCCTTGAAAACTTATTGTCTTTGCCGGATGAACAACTACAAGTGCACCGAGTAGTGACGATCAATCAGATCCTTTTGGTAGGTGGGTGGTACCTTTGGTGGATCAGAAGGTGTATAACTCATAATGGAAGTGTTCCGCCATTGTGGAGATGGCCGATCTCGGTTTTATCCATCGTTTGTAATTTTCAAAATAGTCTTTGCAAGGATAATCTGATGACGGAAATGAGATGGCAGAAACCCCAACCAAGACATGTCAAATTAAATGTTGACGCGGCTTTCTTTGTTGATGAAGGAATGGGTGCCACAGCAGCTATTATTCGAGATAAAAGAGGTAATTTCCTTGCTGCCCAGTGCAAATTTATACAATATGCAGCTGATGTAATCACTACTGAAGCGTTAGCCATGAGAGATGGTTTGGAGTTTGCAAATTCCCTTGGTTTTAATCGACTGGAGGCAGAATCAGATGCTTCACAAGTAATTGAGTTTTGCAGCAGGAGAACGCAATGGTGGGATGAAGCTTCAGCAATTTTTGCAGAGTGTGGATCTAGCGTCCTTGATCGGGAAGGTCATGTTTAAGCATTGTTCTAGAACCGCTAATGAAGCGGCTCATGTACTAGCAAGCCATAGTTTTATAATAAAAATTCTTGTATTTGGTTAGACGAACCCCTGATTTTGTTATCAGTGTGTTCACGAACGATGTAACCCTATTTGATTTTTAGTAAAGCTAGTCATGATAGCCTTCCTATTTGATGTTGGTTGGACTCCCCATGGCTTAGGATTGAGTCCCGGAATTGCCTCACATACAATGAAAGCTTGTCCGATTTGGTACGATAGTGCAATCCACCGTGAACCCACCTTGAGCCAGTGTTGATCAACGGTGCCCCTGCTACTTCGTACAGAAATCATACAAATACTGTAGCAACGCTCATTGAGTCCTGCTATATACATACACGTACGTCGAAGTTACGTACGATGCGTGTACGACATGGCATAGTAGCAGGACACGTGTCACCTAATGTGATCGCAGCACCTAATTAGAGACCACATCATGTACACATGACACTCGTATTCCAGTTAAACTGTGGAAACATCGTTAGATCCGTTTATACAACACCAAAGCTTCGCACGTACATTAGTCAACCTGTGTCATTGCCCAACACATGGACGTAGGGCACACAAACACCGGATAACCAACGCCCTTCACACCCTATATATCCAACGTAGCCGCGCACAACAGGCCAGGCCAAGAAGAAGAGGGAAGCCCGCCGGGACAAGCTAACAGCGCGCGCCATGGCGGCAGCTCGAGACGACGACATCGACGGCGGCGGCGGGTGCGATCCGCAGAAGTGTCTCGGGGACGCCTGGCCGGCCATCCTCGGCGCCCTGACGGCGCTGGTGATCATAACGCCCATCCTCCATTGGTTGTACGCGGGCTCCGAGGACTCGGCCAAGATCCCGGAGTACACCGTCGCCGTCGCCGCCTTCTCGGGCGTCGACCCCGACCTCGACCTCCCGCGCGCCACGCTCGACCCCGCCTTCGACCTCACCTTCCGCATCGATGAGCCGCGCAGGTACAGCGCCGAGTGCGTGGAGCGCGGCACCACGGCGTCCGTGTCCTACCGTCGGGTCGTGCTCGCGAGCGGCCCCGTGCCGGAGTTCTGCGCGAGGAAGGAGAACGTCACGGAGGTGGGGTCCGTGATGGCGTGGGGCAACGCGGTGCCCGTGCCGCGGTTCGCGCGGGAGCACCTCGCCGAGGAGCTCCGGCGAGGGAACGCCACGGTGGACGTGGCCCTGCTGGGGCCGGCGGCGCCGAGACACCTGCAGAAGGTGGTCGAGTGCACGGCCGTCTTGGGCCGCGGCGAGACCTCGCCGACGTGCAAGGTCACGTCCCAGTATCCGATCTCGCCCGAGCCCGAGTACCCGCTCGGGCCACGGCCGGCGAGGAAGCTTCTTGAGTCATGGAGCGACTATAGATCACTACTCCTAGTTAGCTAGGGTTTTGTGTTTGTTTTGCGTCTTGGATACCTAGTTAAGTGCACATATAGAATCAAATATATTTTTACAGCAGCCCTACTAGATTTTGCTTCTTGTTATAGTAGTATTTGTTTAGGCCTTCTACGGGTGATCGTTGGATTCAGACTGTGTGATTTTTCGAACGCGTACTTGTGCAACAATTTGAACAAACCTACCCTACACCACAACAATTTGAACGTGCCCCAGTCGTCCAGGCAGAAAATATTTAGACCGGAGCAATTGAGCAAAAAACACACCAGCAGATAAGCTTGCGATGCGCCTTAAGGCGACAAAACAGAGCATCATCAGAGACCAGCAAACTGTTCATTTGAAACGCGAAATTGATCCAAGGAACTGCATCGCATTGCACCTCCAAAAACTCAAAATTTCCCAAGGTTCCATCACACCAGACGAGACCAAGCTTATCTACATTACCAAATACCTAATGAAAATTGTTCACCGATAAAGCAACTTAGTGACAACCTAGCCTACCCTAGACCACACCCCCTTCCCCTTGAAGCCATTATACCAATCTCCAGCCCCCCTCCTACTTACTTCCCAAACCTTATTCCTTGACACCACAGGAGTATGCCCCCCACAATGTATTTACCACCGTGAGCCCTCCATCACCTTCTCCAGTATACCACCCCCACAACATATGTACCTCCAAGCCCGTCCCACCCCCACCTTCTCCGGTATACCGCCACCACGACTCAAACCAGAAAAACAAAAGATGAATACTAAACTACTACATTTCGACCTACTAACCGTTATTTCTTCACCATCATCCGTGTGCTTGCTTCACGGGATCATGATGTCCAACCTTCTTTCTACCTTGGTTGAGGTTTCTGGATGAATGACCTTGTCGGCACGATGATCTGTGGCCTTGGGATCTGAGGCGAAGGGCAATGGTTCTGCGAGCGCTGCAGCATCTGAACCATGGATGGTGTTTGGTACGAGTAAACGAGTGAACTGCTGTCTGTGGAGTCACCGCGTGTCGTGGCTCTCTGCCAAGAATGCGAGCTCAGTCCCGACAGCAGATACGCCCTCCCTGAAGCCTCATAGCGTTGCCGGCTAGCCATCCTCTCCTGCATCTCCCTCAGCTCTGCATCAAGGGCCATGCATAGACGGTCCCCATTCCGGCTTGAAAAGGACTCCAACAACACCCTTCGGCACTCCTCGAGAATAGCCACTGCTTCAGAAAGAACACCTCTCTCAGCGGCAGCCCTTGCAGCCTCAATAGAATCGGCGGCACGGACTCTGTTCCTCTCACGATCAACCTCCATGCAAACAGGTTCAGGTGTGCGTGATTTCGGCCTCAGGATCATCACCTCGTCGCCTTGGATCTTGATACACTCATTTGTCACCGGATCTCTATAGGAAAAGGCAACCTTCAAGAGTATGGTCTGTTCACGGGATTGCGGGAAGCTCACAGACAGCAAAAAGTCCCTCTCCTCGTCAGCATAAAGATGTCCAACATCAATTGAACCATCTCGACCATCTCCTGCCACCTTACTCAAGTAGCTGCCAGATTTGATGGAACGAAGCTGAACACCAGTATGCACACACTGCACAGTTAAGCGCATATCCTGAACAACAACACTAAGAAGACCACCAATGCACTGAGCAAATGCATCCTGAATCACACCCTCATCCTCAATAAAGGAAAATGTACCACCAGAGACCTCGGCAATTGAGTGCAAAGCATCTGAATCATGATCTGCTCCAAAACCAAACCCATGGACAGGTACTATGCCTACAGCTTGGTTTAGAATGGAAGATGGAACAAGGGACCTATAATCAGGACGGGTTCCCCTAACATTTGAGGAAATATTATAGGTATCTTGACCATCTGATAACAGAATAATACTGCATACTGGATTCTTATAACTGCGATCCTCAATAACCTTAGCAGCTTTCTTCAACGCATCAGCAATATTTGTGCCACCACCAGCACCAAGTGAGTTAACAGCCTGCAGGGCCTGCTGTCGGCCAGAGTGTGACATGCGTCGGAGATGGAACAACCTTCTGGCAGTAGATGAGAAAGCAATGACTGAAAGGCGATCGGATGGACCAAGGTGTTGAATAACAAAACCCATTGCTCGCTTCAACAGCGCCAACTTCGTTCCTGCCATACTGCCGCTAACATCAAGCAAGGTAACAAGATCAACAGGGGCACGAGATGTCGGATACCCAACTGAGGTTGTATTAACCGGTCTGCTTGTGATCTGCTCTGGGTTAGCACAGGGGGCCTTCAGATGGATCAAAACAGCGAAATCATCTTGAGATGATGACTGTGGAATGGCCGAGAACTCTGAATATGTCTTCATTTCCACAGTTTTACTAGACCTAACATCACAACTGTCAGCAGCCTCCATCAGCTGCAAAGGTTCATCATCATTGAACTCTACTGGCTCAGAAGTATGCAAGGCGGGTGCTTCTCGCTGCCGGGTTGGAACTTGACGGAGGAGAGCCATGTAAGCATCTTGTTGGGGTAATCGAGCTTGGTTCACATTCAACCCACTTCTTCCACGAGGAACAATAGAAGATAACGAGCGATTAAAGGGTATCTCTTTCCACTTTGCTCGGCAAACTGGGCATACATAATTCCCATGTTTTACACTGGAGGAGATGCAGTGAAAATGGAACATGTGAGAACATTCAGCAGTGAAGAGGGCTTGCCCATGACCTGGCTTCATGGAATCAAAACATATCGCACACGTTTTCTGTTGGAAAAGAAACAGAACATGTATTAATTTAATTGTACATCATCAGAATTTATCCCTTAGCAGCAGTTAAACAAAAGAAACACATGAAATGTTCAATAATGATGGACATAATCTCAGAAAACAAGGATCGCTTGGAAACATTTATAGCAAATACACCAAAACGTACCATTTTGAGAAACTGATGTCAAAGTTACAAAATCAACACCATCCATTTTTAAATCCAACCAATGTTTGACGATGCTGCATAGTTGAAATGTCAATTTGACAAGTCCTTAAAATACTTTAAATCATTTGGCAACCCAACACCCCAACGGCACTTATCAAGTCCAATTCAAAAGCCAGCAAGACACCCACCTAAGATGCCCTATATAAGTTGCGGTCTATATTTATGAATTCCAGCACACATAGTTATTGTGTCAGGCACTCTAGCTAAGCAGACATGTCAGGTTAAAGAGTTAATTTGTACAGGCAATGAGCTGATAATTAAACACTATAAACGGTAGGAAACATTTATCCTAAAGCTTCCAAATCTACAAGCAGCTTACAAAGGTACTCCTGGTTCAGCATGCAGTCGGAGTTCATTCAACTAATATTAGGATGATTTTTCATGTTTTTATTAGGATGATGGGGCTGTTATCAAGAACCTACCTTCATTAACGAGCCTATTCTAATGAATGAATGGTCTTGCCAAGAACCACCAAATCTTTTGAAAGGTATTTATTTCAGAAAGTTGACCACATGAAAACGAAAGCTCATCTCAATCAACTTGTAGATTCATAGCTGGGTCTCAACCTCATGCATGCATTTGACACATTTATTCAAGGCCACTCTGCATGCTATATCCTCCCACCCACCCTCTAGTTAGGTGGTCTCAACCGTGTCCAATTTATAGTTATCCCACTGTACCAGCATTATAATTATAATTTTTCATATTTTCTAAAAAATGTAGTGGAATAGACAAAGGATGGTACTATTTCTTTAATGATATTTTAATAGAACTAATGCAGAAAACCAATTAGAAGTAAAAAAAAACATATTGCCAATACATAACAAAGGTCAAAGGATAACAATTAGGGACTTATTTTAGGAGCTTGACAAAACCAAGATCAAATTCAACTGTCCTCCAGTGCTTAATGGATGTATCTATTTATCAGCACTGCTGTATAGATTCCAAATAATATTGGTTTGACCAAAGTATAAAACTGGACAACTTTAGACCAATACCTACCACAAATGTCGGAGTCAACACAAAGTTACTGATAACAATCCATATATCACTATGCTAAAGTAGCTCCTGATTGTTTTTATCAGGGACTGCCGACACCACAAAAACAAGTGGAATCAGCATTTCTGTCATTGTGGTTTTCCAGCTGTATAGTTTGGCGACTCTTAAAGAAGTTAGGAACACATTAGTTCAGGCATCACACTATGTCACAAGTAGAGGCCCTACCTTCAAACATTGCAGATTTAGCGTTTGCATCACAATAAATAATGAATCTAGTGTTTATTCTCTGAAATATTTTGCATTTATTTCTAAGTTCTGACCAAGGCAAGCAAAATGAGAACCGTCAAACTAACACCATGAAGATAAATGTCAACCCTTTTAGGAGATCCTTCTCCCAAAGAAGATATTGAGGAGATCCTAGTGAAGTTGCCGGTCAATTCCCCACACTTGCGTGCACAATATCTCACCAAGTCAGACGTACTACTAGTAAACAATAAAGTGTGCGTCAACGAATCGTCGTCACCACACGAAAAAAATAGCGATTAATGTAAGAAAAATTCAGATCCTGGACCATTCAAAGTAATCACGTGGTTGCCATGACAAACTAGTAATACAAGATAATAAACAATTATAAAAGTGCCAATAAAATCTAGTGCAAGGCTGGCCATTCAGCGTTCCTGGCAATGGATAACAGCTCAAGTTGGAAGGGTTCGCCTTTAGCAAATTAAGAAACGCGATGGTAAGATGATACACGTGACCATGTGGATATTGTTGACCATAGAGGCCAACTTTCCCTTTCGGGCAGGAACAAGTGGAGACAACTGATTGAAATGAAGCTTACGTTAAGCTACATGTATCCCACAGAAAAAAGAGCAAGTGGAATTGACCATCGTCGATACCAAAGCGCCTTGGAGGATACGCACATAAAACTAAAAACTGATCTGACATATGACTAGGAAACAAATTGGGCATTTTTGCACTTTGTTAGAAATCTACCTATATGTACTGAAGAAGGACTAGGAAAGATGGGAAAGGCAAAAATAGCATCATTTTGTCAATGACATGTGCAAACAAAATTGGGATGTTCCCTTGGAATAATGCTAAAAAGGAATAGTTTGGCAGAATCATGAAATATGCGAATGGAACTTTTTTTGTGAGAATCTGCGGGCTTGTGTTTCCTCGGGGACAGGAGGAAACAGCATTGTAAACAAAATGAAATGGCAAATCCAAATTTAGCACAGGTGGAGCTCGAGACAAAACATGATACTCCCAATTAAAAAAAAATCAGATGCATACAAAACTGTTAGACGCAAAGCAAGACAAACAAAACGGAACTGCCGTCACTCCAACCAAAAATTGCCGGCAAGAAGAACCACATCTGGGACCTAAATCTTTCACTGGTGAAGCCACATTGCTCCAGCCAGCACCTGGACTCAACCACTGGTAGGGGAAGCCTCTCGTGTCCGCAGCATTTCACATCGCGTACAGTAGTACTGTAGTATGTCCGGGTAGCCCGCACGCAAACCAAGGACAAATCTTAACGCAATGGCCGGGGGAGAAGGGAGATGCGGGGGAAAAGGGCTCCTCACCTTGGAGGACTTGGCTCCCGACTTGGACCTCCGGAGCAGCGCGCCGGCTGCCTCGGCCTGCGCCGGCGTATTGGGCGCGGACGCGTGCGCCGCCGCCAGCGCCGCCGAGTCCTGGGAGAAGGCGTCGGACGCGCGGCGCTCGCTGGCGCAGTCGTCCCGGTCGCCGGCGACGGCGGGGAGGTGCGCGCAGAAGCCAATGCCCATCGCCCTCTTGGCCTTCCTCCACATCCCCTCCATGAGCGCCGGCACTCGGCAGATTCGCGTCTACAGACCTCACACAGAACGCTTCTTCCTCCCTCTGACCTGCTTGGTGGAACTACTAGGACGAGGGGAAGGGTGCGAGGAACGGGCGGTGGTTTTGAAGGGGGGAGGGAGCCGCCATTGGAGAGCGAGGCGAGCGGTGGAGTGCGTGCTGCTTTTGGTTTGACCTCTGCGGCGAGAGAGACAGGGACAGACAGGCAGGCAGGCAAGCGGCGCACAGGAGGAGGATGCTGGAGAGGGGGCGGCGTTTTGACTATGGTGGGAGAAACGAGAAATCGGCGTAGCGGGTTGCGGTGCTGCCGAGCCTTGTGGCTGGTTTTGGGCGGGTTCGGTCGCCGGTTGGTGGGCGCCATAAATCGCAGTGGAACTTGCGGCTGTGGGCGGCAATCCATCCCATCCCACCCAGAGCTGAGCTCCAAGGACGAAATGTCAAATCTCACTACTAGTACTAGTAGCACCCGTGGTGTATGCACAAACGTCAGACGAATTGTCTCGTGTTGGGTTGAGTATTTCTCAATTTCAAAGTTGTTATAACCCTGTATTGGTATATTTTTGACCGAATCATACCGGAAATCAGGACTGGATTTGTAGACTTTGTACGATCTTACTTACTTATGGTGAACTGTGACAATATCCTTGTCAAACCAGCCAGCGGTTTACAAGATAAGTTCATTGCAAAACAGTTCTACAACCACATACTACTGAAACTAAACGTGCTAAGGATGGAATTGTATTTTGCGATACATGCCCAAGAATATACATTTTGTGAGGATATGCCCATGATGTTGTACGTTGTGAGAAATTAGGGGTCTGTTTGGTTGGAGACTAGTGTGGTCAAGCTAAAATGTGGCCACACACAAGTATGCCAAGCCACACAAGTGTGGCTGAGAAATTGGACGCCAAATTTTGGCAAAAAATTGTCTCTATGACAAATGGACCATAGGGGCAATAAAGTGGCAAAAATCAAACACATGTCAACAAAAAGGTGGCTGCCAAACTTTGGCTTGGTAAACTGTCTGGGAATCAAACAGCCCTTAGATGTGCTAAGCTCTAAAATAGGGTTCGTATGAGTATGACATGTTTACATCTCTTCTATATGAGATTTTTCGACAACGGGAGTATATTAATATCGTGGAGATAGCAATTATGCCTGGACTCTGCAACAACGCAACATCGTAAAGACATTACGGATGCACACAGCCAAAAGACAATAAGAAGTAGAAAAAATAGAGATCTCGCTACAGTGATCAATTCTCGTAGCTGCGGCACGAACCACCACCTAGAGAACACCCGAAGTCCTAATTCTCCAAAAATGACGCCTTCAAGAAGGAAACAGTGCAGAAGCACCGTCATCGCCCGATCCTAGATCTTAGGTTTTCACCCTGGAGAAGATCTGCGCTCTCAAAACAATACCTTCAACAAGGTCAATGCCAGGCACAATCAATTAAGGCCAGACCTTGGGCTTTCACCCCGAAAGCTAAGACTCTGTACTCCGCCTGTGTTGCCGCCCCCACTTGCCGATGCCGCTGCCACGAGTCACAAATCACCAAGGAAAGTCCTCATCGCTGCGAAGACTCGATCCGCTATTACAAGACCTTGGACCTCAACCACCATAACTTTCTCTGTCACTGTCTTCACCGTGGAAATCAAAATACAGACGTGTCCCATACTGTCAACAGACAACGAAACTTCACACCCTCCTGAAGCCACTCGAGCTGAAATAGGGGCGCACACGACCGAATCCCATCCGATCTAGAAATATACACGCACCAAAGCACCTAATGAAGATCTCCAACGGAGCATTCCGGAACTCGTCAATGGCCAGATCCATGAGGGTCAGCAACCGGCAGGACAACATCTTAGAGCAAACAGAACCAAAGGATCGCGCCACCCGCCGGCTCCCAACAGCAGGCCGGAGATCTCTGCGGGCACTGCCACCACCACCGCACCACGCAGAGATGAGTAGCTGAGCCGCACTGAGCCCCCCGAACCAGACGTCGTGCCGCCCTCGCGACCACAGCGGCAGTTGTGGGCGCAGGAAAAATCTGGGGCCGGCGCCCATCTCCGCCGTAAGAACCATGTCGTCTAGGGCCGCCATGGAGCTCCAGCCGGAAATCCCGCAACCTGGTATATGTTGAAGATCCTCCCCGGCAACGGCGCCAGAAATTCCTTTTGATGTCGCTTGAAGCTACGTCGGTATTTCCCCAAAGAGGAAGGGATGATGCAGCACAGCGGCGGTAGGTATTTCCCTCAGATGTGAAACCGAGGTTATCGAACCAGTAGGAGAACCAAGCAACACAACGTAAACAGCACCTGCGCACAAATAACAGCTTCTCGCAACCCGACGTGTAAAAGGGGTTATCAATCCCTTTCGGGTAGCGGGGCCCCAAGATGGGAAAACGGACGTGAGGTAAATTTGTAGTAGATTGATAGATCGGACGTCAAATAAAATAAATAAGAATAAATTGCAGCAAGGTATTTTTGTATTTTTGGTTTAATAAATCTGAAAATAAATGCAAAGGAAAAGTAGATCGCAAAGGCAAATATATAAGAAAGAGACCCGGGGGCCGTAGGTTTCACTAGTGGCTTCTCTCGAGAAAAAAAGCAAACGGTGGGTGAACAAATTACTGTTGGGAAATTGATAGAACTACAAATACTCATGACGATATCCAGGAAATGATCATTATATAAGCATCACGTCCAAGATTAGTAGATCGACTCCTGCCTGCATCTATTACTATTACTCCACACATCGACCGCTATCCAGTATGCATCTAGTGTATTAAGTTCATGGAGAAACGGAGTAATGCAATAAGAACTATGACATGATGTAGACAAGATCTATCTATGTAGAGATAGACCCCATCGTTTTATCCTTAGTAGCAACGATACATACGTGTCGGTTCCCCTTCTGTCACTGGGATCAAGCACCGTAAGATCGAACCCACTACAAAGCACCTCTTCCCATTGCAAGATAAATAGATCAAGTTGGCCAAACAAAACCCAAATATCGGAGAAGAAATACGAGGCTATAAGCAATCATGCATAAAAGAGATCAAAGAACCTCAAATAATTTTATGGATATAAAAAGATAGATCTGATCATAAACTCAAAGTTCATCGAACCCAACAAACACACCGCAAAAGAGTTACATCATATGGATCTCCAAGAGACCATTGTATTGAGAATTCAGCGAAAGAGAGGAAGCCATCTAGCTACTAACTATGGACCCGAAGGTCTACAAAGAACTACTCACGCATCATCGGAGAGGCACCAATGGAGGTGGTGAACCCCATCCGAGATGGTGTCTAGATTGGATTTGATGGTTCTGGACTCTGCGGCGACTGGATGAATATTTCGTTGACTCCCCTAGTGTTTCTGGAATATTGGGGTATTTATAGAGCAAAGAGGCGGTCCGGGGGGCACCCGAGGTGGGCACAACCCAACAGGGCGCACCTGGGCCTCCTGGCGCGCCCTGGTGGGTTGTGCTCTCCTCGGAGCACCCCCAGGCGCAGCCAGGGCCCATTATGTTCCTTCTGGTCAAACAAATCTCCGTGAAGTTTTGTTGCATTTGGACTTCGTCTGATATTGATTTCCCGCGATGTAGAAAACATGCAGAAAACAGCAACTGACACTTGGCACTATGTCAATAGGTTAGTACCAAAAAATGATATAAAATGATTATAAAACATCCAAGATTAGTAATATAACAACATGGAACAATCAAAAATTATAGATTCGTTGGAGACGTATCAGCATCCCCAAGCTTAACTCCTACTCGTCCTCGAGTAGGTAAGTGATAAAATCAGAAGTTTTGATGTGGAATGTTGCCTAACATGTCATATCATATTCTTTTCTTTATAGCATGGACATTTGGACTTTTATGTGATTCAAAGCAATAGTCTAGTTTTGACATGATAATTTAAATACTCAAGCATATCAACAAGCAACCATGTCTTTCAAAATATCAACGCTAAAATAAGCTATCCCTAGCCCATCATGCTCAACCATTGATCCATTCATGAAGCACACTCGCATATTAGCGACCAACCAAAAAACGGATAATCTCATAAGCAAGCATTGAGCATAAATAACACCGAATAATGCACCACAAGTAGGATATAATTTCATTGCATGACTATTGACTTTCGTGCTTGCATAGGGAATCACAAACCTTAACACCAATATTCTTACTAAAGTATAATTACTCATCAACATATCTCACATATCACATCATCATATCTCAAAACTATTACTAAGAATCAAGTTTATTTTGTCCAATGATCTTCATGAAAGTTTTTATTATATCCTTCTTGGATATCTATCACTTTGGGACTAATTTTCATGTGTTGCTTTCATAAGCTCAAACAAATATAAGTGAAGATCATGAGCATAATTTTTCTTTCTTTCTCTCAAAATAATTTAAGTGAAGCAAGAGAGAATTTCTTGAAAATTTAACTAACTCTCAAATAAATCTAAGTGAAGCAAGAGAGCATTTCTTCAAAAATACTAAGCACACCATGCTCAAAAAGATATAAGTGAAGCACTAGAGCAAGTCCATAGCTCATAAAAAATTTAAGTGAAGCATAGAGAGTAATTCTAACAAGTCATGACATAATTTTGGCTCTCCCAAATATGTGTGTCTAGCAAGGGATCAAGACTTAAAACAAAAAATAAAACAAGCAAAGACTCATATCATACAAGACGCTCCAAGCAAAACACATAGTATGTGACGAATAAAAATATAGCTTCGAGTAAAATACCGATGGTCGTTAGAAGAAAGAGGGGATGCCACTCGGGGGCATCCCCAAGCTTAGTTGGTTGCTCATTTTTTGATTAAAGCTTGGGATGCCGGGGCATCCCCAAGCTTAGGCTCTTCTACTCCTTATTCCTTCATCCATCGTAAAATAACCCAAAACTTGAAAACTTCAATCACACAAAACTCAACAAAATCTTCGTGAGATCTGTTAGTGTAAGAAAACAAATCACCACTATAAGTACTGTACCAAACCAATTCATATTTTGTTTTTGCATTATATCTACTGTATTCCAACTTTTCTATGACAAAAAATCATCAAAGAAAACCATACAACCATCAAAATAAGCACACAATGTTGGAAATATGCCCTAGAGGCAATAATAAAATGGTTATTATTGTATTTCCTTGTTCATGATGATTGTCTATTGTTCATGCTATAATTGTATTAACTGGAAACCGTAATACATGTGTGAATACATAGACCACAACATGTCCCTAGTAAGCCTCTAGTTGACTAGCTCGTTGATCAATAGATGGTTATGGTTTCCTGACCATGGACATTGGATGTCATTGATAACGGGATCACATCATTAGGAGAATGATGTGATGGAAAAGACCCAATCCTAAGCATAGCACAAGATCGTGTAGTTCGTTTGCTAAGAGCTTTTCTAATATCAAGTATCGTTTCCTTAGACCATGAGATTGTGCAACTCCCGGATACCGTAGGAATGCTTTGGGTGTACCAAACGTCACAACGTAACTGGGTGGCTATAAAGGTGCACTACAGGTATCTCCGAAAGTGTCTGTTGGGTTGGCACGAATCGAGACTGGGATTTGTCACTCCGTATGACGGAGAGGTATCTCTGGGCCCACTCGGTAATGCATCATCATAATGAGCTCAATGTGACTAAGTAGTTAGCCACGGGATCATGCGTTACGGAACGAGTAAATAGACTTGCCGGTAACGAGATTGAACGAGGTATTGGGATACCGACGATCGAATCTCGGGCAAGTAACATACCGATAGACAAAGGGAATTGTATACGGGATTGATTGAATCCCCGACATCGTGGTTCATCCGATGAGATCATCGTGGAACATGTGGGAGCCAATATGGTATCCAGATCCCGCTATTGGTTATTGGCCGGAGAGGTGTCTCGGTCATGTCTGCATGGTTCCCGAACCCGTAGGGTCTACACACTTAAGGTTCGGTGACGCTAGAGTTGTTATGGGAAATAGTATGTGGTTACCGAAGGTTGTTCGGAGTCCCGGATGAGATCCCCGACATCACGAGGAGTTCCGGAATGGTCCGGCGGTGAAGATCGATATATTGGACGAAGGGTATTGGAGTCCGGAAGTGTTACGGGGGTACCAGGCTATGGCCAGCATGACCGAAAGGTGTTTCGGGAGCCCCGACAAGTGTTGGAGGGCCTCATGGGCCAAAGGGGAAGGGGCAAACCAGCCCACTAAGGGGTGGTCCGCCCCCCACACCCTTTCCCACGTTACTTGGGGAGGTGGGGCGCCTCCACCTAGCTTGGGAGGCAAGCCTCCACCTGCTTGGCTTGGGGGGCAAGTCTCCCTAGGATTTTCCCTAGGGAGATCCAATCTGCTTGGCCGGCGCCCCCTAGGGGAAACCCTAGGGCGCCTCCCCCTCTCCCCTTGCCCCTATATATAGTGGAGGGGTGGGAGGGCAGCCGCACCTCTTCCCTGGCGCAGCCCTCCCTCCTCATACACCTCCTCCTCCTCCTCCGTAGTGCTTAGCGAAGCTCTGCCGGAGAACCACGAGCTCCATTGCCACCACGTCGTCGTGCTGCTGGAGTTCTCCCTCAACTTCTCCTCTCCCCTTGCTGGATCAAGAAGGAGGAGACGTCCCGGGGCTGTACGTGTGTTGAACGCGGAGGCGCCGTCCGTTCGGCGCTAGATCGGATCTTCCGCGATTTGAATCGCTGCGAGTACGACTCCATCAACCGCATTCTTGTAACGCTTCCGCTTAGCGATCTTCAAGGGTATGAAGATGCACTCCCTCTCTCTCGTTGCTAGCATCTCCTAGATTGATCTTGGTGACACATAGGAAAATTTTGAATTATTGCTACGTTCCCCAACAGTGGCATCATGAGCTAGGTCTATGCGTAGATTCTATGCACGAGTAGAACACAAAGTAGTTGTGGGCGATGATTTGTTCAATTTGCTTACCGTTACTAGTCTTATCTTGATTCGGCGGCATTGTGGGATGAAGCGGCCCGGACCGACCTTACACGTGTTGGAAATATGCCCTAGAGGCAATAATAAATGGTTATTATTATATTTCTTTGTTCATGATAATTGTCTATTGTTCATGCTATAATTGTATTGTTCGGAAATCGTAATACATGTGTGAATACATAGACCACAACGTGTCCCTAGTAAGCCTCTAGTTGACTAGCTCGTTGATCAACAGATAGTCATGGTTTCCTGACTATGGACATTGGATGTCATTGATAACGGGATCACATCATTAGGAGAATGATGTGATGGACAAGACCCAATCCTAAGCATAGCATAAAATATCGTGTAGTTTCGTTTGCTAGAGTTTTTCCAATGTCAAGTATCTTTTCCTTAGACCATGAGATCGTGCAACTCCCGGATACCGTAGGAGTGCTTTGGGTGTGCCAAACGTCACAACGTAACCGGGTGACTATAAAGGTGCACTACGGGTATCTCCGAAAGTGTCTGTTGGGTTGGCACGGATCGAGACTGGGATTTGTCACTCCGTGTGACGGAGAGGTATCTCTGGGCCCACTCGGTAATGCATCATCATAATGAGCTCAATGTGACTAAGGCGTTAGTCACGGGATCATGCATTGCGGTACGAGTAAAGAGACTTGCCGGTAACGAGATTGAACAAGGTATTGGGATACCGACGATCGAATCTCGGGCAAGTAACATACCGATTGACAAAGGGAATTGCATACAGATTGATTGAATCCTCGACACCGTGGTTCATCCGATGAGATCATCGTGGAACATGTGGGAGCCAACATGGGTATCCAGATCCCGCTGTTGGTTATTGACCGGAGAGGCGTCTCGGTCATGTCTGCATGTCTCCCGAACCCGTAGGGTCTACAAACTTAAGGTTCGGTGACGCTAGGGTTGTAGAGATATATGTATGCGGAAACCCGAAAGTTGTTCGGAGTCCCGGATGAGATCCCGGACGTCACGAGAGGTTCCGGAATGGTCCGGAGGTGAAGAATTATATATAGGAAGTCAAGTTTCGGCCACCGGGAAAGTTTCGGGGGTTACCGGTATTGTACCGGGACCACCGGAAGGGTCTCGAGGGTCCACCGGGTGGGGCCACCTATCCCGGAGGGCCCCGTGGGCTGAAAGTGGAAGGGAACCAGCCCTTAGTGGGCTGGGGCGCCCCCCTTGGGCCTCCCCCATGCGCCTAGGGTTGGGAACCCTAGGGGGGAGCTTCCCCCTTGCCTTGGGGCGCAAGGCAACCCTTCCCCCTCTTTGGCCGCCGCCCCCCCTTGGAGATCCCATCTCCCTGGGCCGGCGCCCCCCCAGGGGGCCTATATAAAGGGGGGGAGGGAGGGCAGCAACCTACAGCCTTGGGCGCCTCCCTCCTCCCCTGCAACACCTCTCTCTCTCTCTCGCAGAAGCTCGGCGAAGCCCTGCCGGAGAACCGCTACATCCACCACCACGCCGCCGTGCTGCTGGATCTCCATCAACCTCTCCTTCCCCCTTGCTAGATCAAGAAGGAGGAGACGTTGCTGCACCGTACGTGTGTTGAACGCGGAGGTGCCGTCCGTTCGGCACTCGGTCATCGGTGATTTGGATCACGGCGAGTACGAATCCGTCATCCACGTTCATTGGAACGCTTCCGCTCGCGATCTACAAGGGTATGTAGATGCACTCCCTTCCCCTCGTTGCTAGTATACTCCATAGATGCATCTTGGTGAACGTAGGAAAATTTTAAAATTATGCTACGATTCCCAACAGTGGCATCATGAGCCAGGCCTATGCGTAGTTACTATGCACGAGTAGTACACAAAGCAGTTGTGGGCGTTGAGTTTGCCAATTCTTCTTGCCGCTACTAGTCGTTTCTTGTTTCGGCGGCATTGTAGGATGAAGCGGCCCGGACCGACCTTACACGTACGCTTACGTGAGACAGGTTCCACCGACTGACATGCACTAGTTGCATAAGGTGGCTAGCGGGTGTCTGTCTCTCCTACTTTAGTCGGAACGGATTCGATGAAAAGGGTCCTTATGAAGGGTAAATAGAAATTGGCAAATCACGTTGTGGTCATACGTAGGTAAGAAACGTTCTTGCTAGAAACCTACAAACCACGTAAAAACTTGCAACAACAATTAGAGGACGTCTAACTTGTTTTTGCAGCAAGTGCTATGTGATGTGATATGGCCAGAAGATGTGATGAATGATATATGTGATGTATGAGATTGATCATATTCTTGTAATAGGAACCACGACTTGCATGTCGATGAGTATGACAACCGGCAGGAGCCATAGGAGTTGTCTTTATTATTTTGTATGACCTGCGTGTCATTGAATAACGCCATGTAATTTACTTTACTTTGTTGCTAAACGCGTTAGCCATAGAAGTAGAAGTAATCGTTGGCGTGACGACTTCATGAAGACACAATGATGGAGATCATGATGATGGAGATCATGGTGTCATGCCGGTGACGAAGATGATCATTGTGCCCCGAAGATGGAGATCAAAGGAGCATAATGATATTGGCCATATCATGTCACTATTTGATTGCATGTGATGTTTATCACGTTTTTGCATCTTATTTGCTTAGAACGACGGTAGTAAGTAAGATGATCCCTTATAATAATTTCAAGAAAGTTTTCACCCTAACTGTGCACCGTTGCGAAGGTTCGTTGTTTCGAAGCACCACGTGATGATCGGGTGTGATAGATTCTAACGTTCGAATACAACGGGTGTTGACGAGCCTAGCATGTACAGACATGGCCTCGGAACACACGCAATACACTTAGGTTGACTTGACGAGCCTAGCATGTACAGACATGGCCTCGGAACACGGAGGACCGAAAGGTCGAGCATGAGTCGTATAGAAGATACGATCAACATGGAGATGTTCACCGATCTTGACTAGTCTGTCTCACGTGATGATCGGACACGGCCTAGTTAAACTCGGATCATGTTTCACTTAGATGACTAGAGGGATGTCTATCTGAGTGGGAGTTCATTAAATAATTTGATTATATGAACTTAATTATCATGAACTTAGTCTAAAATCTTTACACTATGTCTTGTAGATCAAATGGCCAACGTTGTCCTCAATTTCAACGCGTTCCTAGAGAAAACCAAGCTGAAAGATGATGGCAGCAACTATACGGACTGGGTCCGGAACCTAAGGATCATCCTCATAGTAGCCAAGAAAGATTATGTCTTAGAAGCACCGCTAGGTGAAGCACCAATCCCAGAAAACCAAGACGTTATGAACGCTTGGCAGCAGCGTGCTGATGATTACTCCCTCGTTCAGTGCGGCATGCTTTACAGCTTAGAACCGGGTCTCCAAAAGCGTTTTGAGAAACATGGAGCATATGAGATGTTCGAGGAGCTGAAATTGGTTTTCCAAGCTCATGCCCGGGTCGAGAGATATGATGTCTCCGACAAGTTCTTCAGCTGTAAAATGGAGGAGAATAGTTCTGTTAGTGAGCACATACTCAGAATGTCTGGGTTGCATAACCGCTTGTCTCAGCTGGGAGTCAATCTCCCGGATGACGCGGTCATTGACAGAATCCTCCAGTCGCTTCCACCAAGCTACAAGAGCTTTGTGATGAACTTCAATATGCAGGGGATGGAAAAGACCATTCCTGAGGTATATTCAATGCTGAAATCAGCTGAGGTAGAGATCAGAAAAGAACATCAAGTGTTGATGGTGAATAAAACCACTAAGTTCAAGAAGGGCAAGGGTAAGAAGAACTTCAAGAAGGACGGCAAGGGAGTTGCCGCGCCCGGTAAACCAGTTACTGGGAAGAAGTCAAAGAATGGACCCAAGCCCGAGACTGAGTGCTTTTATTGCAAGGGAAGTGGTCACTGGAAGCGGAACTGCCCCAAATACTTAGCGGACAAGAAGAAGGCCGGCAACACCAAAGGTATATGTGATATACATGTAATTGATGTGTACCTTACCAATACTCGTAGTAGCTCCTGGGTATTTGATACCGGTGCGGTTGCTCATATTTGTAACTCAAAACAGGAACTACGGAATAAACGGAGACTGGCGAAGGACGAGGTGACGATGCGCGTCGGGAATGGTTCCAAGGTCGATGTGATCGCCGTCGGCACGCTACCTCTGCATCTACCCACGGGATTAGTTTTAAACCTCAATAATTGTTATTTAGTGCCAGCTTTGAGCATGAACATTGTATCTGGATCTCGTTTAATTCGAGATGGCTACTCATTTAAATCCGAGAATAATGGTTGTTCTATTTATTTGAGAGATGTGTTTTATGGTCATGCCCCGCTGGTCAATGGTTTATTTTTGATGAATCTCGAACGTGAGGTTACACATGTTCATAGTGTGAATACCAAAAGATGTAAAGTTGATAACGATAGTCCCACATACTTGTGGCACTGCCGCCTTGGTCACATTGGTGTCAAGCGCATGAAGAAGCTCCATGCAGATGGACTTTTGGAGTCTCTTGATTACGAATCATTTGACACGTGCGAACCATGCCTCATGGGTAAGATGACCAAGACTCCGTTCTCCGGAACAATGGAGCGAGCAACCAACTTATTGGAAATCATACATACCGATGTGTGTGGTCCAATGAGTGTTGAGGCTCGCGGAGGATATCGTTATGTTCTCACTCTCACTGATGATTTAAGTAGATATGGGTATGTCTACCTAATGAAACACAAGTCTGAAACCTTTGAAAAGTTCAAGGAATTTCAGAGTGAAGTTGAGAATCAACGTGACAGAAAAATAAAATTCTTACGATCAGATCGTGGTGGAGAATATTTAAGTCACGAATTTGGTACACACTTAAGGAAATGTGGAATAGTTTCACAACTCACGCCGCCTGGAACACCTCAGAGAAATGGTGTGTCCGAACGTCGTAATCGCACTCTATTGGATATGGTGCGATCTATGATGTCTCTTACCGATTTACCGCTCTCATTTTGGGGCTATGCTTTAGAGACTGCCGCATTCACTTTAAATAGGGCTCCGTCGAAATCCGTTGAGACGACACCGTATGAATTATGGTTTGGGAAGAAACCTAAGCTGTCGTTTCTAAAAGTTTGGGGATGCGATGCTTATGTCAAGAAACTTCAACCTGAAAAGCTCGAACCCAAGTCGGAAAAATGCGTCTTCATAGGATACCCTAAGGAAACTATTGGGTATACCTTCTACCTCAGATCCGAAGGCAAGATCTTCGTTGCCAAGAACGGGTCCTTTCTGGAGAAGGAGTTTCTCTCGAAAGAATTGAGTGGGAGGAAAGTGGAACTTGATGAGGTGATAGTCACCCCTTCCGAACCGGAAAGTAGCGCAGCGCGGGAAAATGTTCCTGTGGTGCCTACACCGACTGGGGAGGAAGTTAATGATGATGATCATGAAGCTTCGGATCAAGTTACTACTGAACTTCGTAGGTCCACAAGGACACGTTCCGCACCAGAGTGGTACGGCAACCCTGTCCTGGAAATCATGTTGTTAGACAACGGTGAACCTTCGAACTATGAAGAAGCGATGGCGGGCCCGGATTCCGACAAATGGCTAGAAGCCATGAAATCCGAGATAGGATCCATGTATGAAAACAAAGTATGGACTTTGACTGACTTGCCCGATGAGCGGCGAGCCATAGAAAACAAATGGATCTTTAAGAAGAAGACGGACGCAGATGGTAATGTGACCATCTACAAAGCTCGACTTGTCGCTAAGGGTTATCGACAAGTTCAAGGGGTTGACTACGATGAGACTTTCTCACCCGTAGCGAAGCTGAAGTCCATCCGAATCATGTTAGCAATTGCCGCATACTATGATTATGAGATATGGCAGATGGACGTCAAAACGGCATTCCTTAACGGCTTCCTTAAGGAAGAGTTGTATATGATGCAGCCGGAAGGTTTTGTCGATCCTAAGAATGCTAACAAAGTATGCAAGCTCCAGCGCTCAATCTATGGGCTGGTGCAAGCATCTCGGAGTTGGAACATTCGCTTTGATGAGATGATCAAAGCGTTTGGGTTTACACAGACTTATGGAGAAGCCTGTGTTTACAAGAAAGTGAGTGGGAGCTCTGTAGCATTTCTCATATTATATGTGGATGACATACTATTGATGGGAAATGATATAGAATTCTTGGAAAGTATAAAGGCCTATTTGAATAAGTGTTTTTCAATGAAGGACCTTGGAGAAGCTGCTTATATATTAGGCATCAAGATCTATAGAGATAGATCAAGACGCCTCATTGGTCTTTCACAAAGTACATACCTTGACAAGATATTGAAGAAGTTCAATATGGATCAGTCCAAGAAGGGGTTCTTGCCTGTATTGCAAGGTGTGCAATTGAGCACGGCTCAATGCCCGACCACGGCAGAAGATATAGAAAAGATGAGTGTCATCCCCTATGCCTCGGCCATAGGGTCTATTATGTATGCCATGCTGTGTACCAGACCTGATGTAAACCTTGCCGTAAGTTTGGTAGGAAGATACCAAATAATCCCGGCATGGAACACTGGACAGCGGTCAAGAATATCCTGAAGTACCTGAAAAGGACTAAGGATATGTTTCTCGTTTATGGAGGTGACGAAGAGCTCGTCGTAAAGGGTTACGTCGACGCTAGCTTCGACACAGATCTGGATGACTCGAAGTCACAAACCGGATACGTGTATATTTTGAATGGAGGAGTAGTAAGCTGGTGCAGTTGCAAGCAAAGCGTCGTGGCGGGATCTACATGTGAAGCGGAGTACATGGCAGCCTCGGAGGCAGCACAGGAAGCAGTCTGGATGAAGGAGTTCATTACCGACCTAGGGGTGATTCCCAATGCGTCGGGCCCGATGACTCTCTTCTGTGACAACACTGGAGCTATTGCCCTTGCGAAGGAGCCCAGGTTTCACAGGAAGACCAGGCATATCAAGCGTCGCTTCAACTCCATTCGTGAAAGTGTTCAAAATGGAGACATAGATATTTGTAAAGTACATACGGACCTGAATGTAGAAGATCCGTTGACTAAACCTCTCCCTAGGGCAAAACATGATCAACACCAGGACGCAATGGGTGTTCGATTCATCACAATGTAACTAGATTATTGACTCTAGTGCAAGTGGGAGACTGTTGGAAATATGCCCTAGAGGCAATAATAAATGGTTATTATTATATTTCTTTGTTCATGATAATTGTCTATTGTTCATGCTATAATTGTATTGTCCGGAAATCGTAATACATGTGTGAATACATAGACCACAACGTGTCCCTAGTAAGCCTCTAGTTGACTAGCTCGTTGATCAACAGATAGTCATGGTTTCCTGACTATGGACATTGGATGTCATTGATAACGGTATCACATCATTAGGAGAATGATGTGATGGACAAGACCCAATCCTAAGCATAGCATAAAAGATCGTGTAGTTTCGTTTGCTAGAGTTTTTCCAATGTCAAGTATCTTTTCCTTAGACCATGAGATCGTGCAACTCCCGGATACCGTAGGAGTGCTTTGGGTGTGCCAAACGTCACAACGTAACCGGGTGACTATAAAGGTGAACTACGGGTATCTCCGAAAGTGTCTGTTCAGTTGGCACGGATCGAGACTGGGATTTGTCACTCCGTGTGACGGGAGAGGTATCTCTGGGCCCACTCGGTCATGCGTCATCATAATGAGCTCAATGTTACTAAGGCGTTAGTCACGGGATCATGCATTGCGGTACGAGTAAAGAGACTTGCCGTTAACGAGATTGAACAAGGTATTGGGATACCGACGATCGAATCTCGGGCAAGTAACATACCGATTGACAAAGGGAATTGCATACGGATTGATTGAATCCTCGACACCGTGGTTCATCCAATGAGATCATCGTGGAACATGTGGGAGCCAACATGGGTATCCAGATCCCGCTGTTGGTTATTGACCGGAGAGGCGTCTCGGTCATGTCTGCATGTCTCCCGAACCCGTAGGGTCTACACACTTAAGGTTCGGTGACGCTAGGGTTGTAGAGATATATGTATGCGGAAACCCAAAAGTTGTTTGGAGTCCCGGATGAGATCCCGGACGTCACGAGAGGTTCCGGAATGGTCCGGAGGTGAAGAATTATATATAGGAAGTCAAGTTTCGGCCACCGGGGAAGTTTCGGGGGTTACCGGTATTGTACCGGGACCACCGGAAGGGTCCCGAGGGTCCACCGGGTGGGGCCACCTATCCCGGAGGGCCCCGTGGGCTGAAAGTGGAAGGGAACCAGCCCTTAGTGGGCTGGGGCGCCCCCCTTGGGCCTCCCCCCATGCGCCTAGGGTTGGGAACCCTAGGGGGGAGCTTCCCCCTTGCTTTGGGGGGCAAGGCAACCCTTCCCCCTCTTTGGCCGCCGCCCCCCCTTGGAGATCCCATCTCCCTGGGCCGGCGCCCCCCCAGGGGGCCTATATAAAGGGGGGGAGGGCAGCAACCTACAGCCTTGGGCGCCTCCCTCCTCCACTGCAACACCTCTCTCTCTCTCTCGCAGAAGCTCGGCGAAGCCCTGCCGGAGAACCGCTACATCCACCACCACGCCGTCATGCTGCTGGATCTCCATCAACCTCTCCTTCCCCCTTGCTAGATCAAGAAGGAGGATACGTCGCTGCATCGTACGTGTGTTGAACGCGGAGGTGCCGTCCGTTCGGCACTCGGTCATCGGTGATTTGGATCACGGCGAGTACGACTCCGTCATCCACGTTCATTGGAACGCTTCCGCTCGCGATCTACAAGGGTATGTAGATGCACTCCCTTCCCCTCGTTGCTAGTATACTCCATAGATGCATCTTGGTGAACGTAGGAAAATTTTAAAATTATGCTACGATTCCCAACAACACGTACTCTTACGTGAGACAGGTTCCACCGACTGACATGCACTTGATGCATAAGGTGGCTAGCGGGTCTCTGTCTCTCCCACTTTAGTCGGATCGGATTCGATGAAGAGGGTCCTTATGAAGGGTAAATAGCAATTGGCATGTCACCGTTGTGGGTTTTGTGTAGGTAAGAAACGTTCTTGCTAGAAACCCATAGCAGCCACGTAAAACATGCAACAACAATTAGAGGACGTCTAACTTGTTTTTGCAGGGTATGCTATGTGATGTGATATGGCCAAAAGGATGTGATGAATTATATATATGTGATGTATGAGATTGATCATGTTCTTGTAATAGGAATCATGACTTGCATGTCGATGAGTATGACAACCGGCAGGGGCCATAGGAGTTGTCTTAATTTATTGTGTGACCTGCGTGTCAATGAAAAACGCCATGTAATTACTTTACTTTATTGCTAACCGTTAGCCATAGTAGTAGAAGTAATAGTTGGCGAGACAACTTCATGAAGACACGATGATGGAGATCATGGTGTCATGCCGGTGACGAAGGTGATCATGTCGCGCCTCGAAGATGGAGATCAAAAGGCGCAAGATGATATTGGCCATATCATGTCACTTTATTATTTACATGTGATGTTTGTCATCTTTACATCTTATTTGCTTAGAACGACGGTAGCATAAATAAGATGATCCCTCACTAAAATTTCAAGAGATGTGTTCCCCTAACTGTTCACCGTTGCGAAGGTTCGTTGTTTCGAAGCACCACGTGATGATCGGGTGTGATAGATTCTAACGTTCGCATACAACGGGTGTAAGCCAGATTTACACATGCGAAACACTTAGGTTGACTTGACGAGCCTAGCATGTACAGACATGGCCTCGGAACACAAGAGACCGAAAGGTCGAACATGAGTCGTATAGTAGATACGATCAACATGGAGATGTTCACCGATGATGACTAGTCCGTCTCACGTGATGGTCGGACACGGCCTAGTTGACTCGGATCATGTATCACTTAGATGACTAGAGGGATGTCTATCTGAGTGGGAGTTCATTAAATAATTTGATTAGATGAACTTAATTATCATGAACATAGTCAAAAGGTCTTTGCAAATTATGTCGTAGCTTACGCTTTAGTTCTACTAAGATATGTTCCTAGAGAAAATTTAGTTGAAAGTTGATAGTAGCAATTATGCGGACTGGGTCCGTAAACTGAGGATTGTCCTCATTGCTGCACAGAAGGCTTATGTCCTTAATGCACCGCTCGGTGTGCTGAACCTCGAGCGTCGTCTGTAGATGTTGCGAAACATCTGACATACACGTTTTGATGACTACGTGATAGTTCAGTGTGTGATGCTAACGGTTTAAAATTGTGGCACCAAAGACGGTTTTGAAACGTCGCAGAACATATGAGATGTTCCAAAGACTGAAATTGGGATTTCAGACTAGTGCCCACGTCAAGAGGTATGAGACCTCTGACAAGTTTCTTAAGCCTGCAAACTAAGGGAGAAAAGCTCAATCGTTGAGCATGTGCTCAGATTGTCTGAGTACTACAATCGCTTGAATCGAGTGGGAGTTAATCTTCCAGATGAGATAGTGATGGTTCTCCATAGTCACTGACACCAAGCTATTAGAGCTTCGTGATAAACTATAACATATCAGGGATAGACATGATGATCCTTGAGCAACTCGCGATGTTTGACACCGCGAAAGTAGAAATCAAGTAGGAGCATCAATTGTTGATGGTTAGTAAAACCACTAGTTTCAAGAAGGGCACGGGCAACAAGGGATACTTCATGAAACGGCAAATCAGTTGCAGCTCTAGTGAAGAAAGCCAAGGTTGAACCCAAACCCGAGACTAAGTGCTTCTGAGATGAGGGGAACGGTCACTGAAGCAGAACTGCCCTAGATACTTCGTAGATGAGAAGGCTGGTAAGGTCGACAGAAGTATATTGGATATACATTATATTAATGTGTACTTTACTAGTACTCCTAGTAGCACCAGGGTATTAGATACCGGTTCGGTTGCTAAGTGTTAGTAACTCGAAATAAAAGCTGCGGAATAAACGGAGACTAGCTAAAAGTGAGATGACGATATGTGTTGGAAGTGTTTCCAAGGTTGATGTGATCAAGCATCGCATGCTCCCTCTACCATCGAGATTGGTGTTAAACCTAAATAATTGTTATTTGGTGTTTACGTTGAGCATAGACATGATTGGATTATGATGTTCATTTAAGAAGAATAATGGTTACTCTTTTTATTTGAATAATACCTTCAATGGTCTTGCACCTAAAATAAATGGTTTATTGAATCTCGATCGTAGTGATACACATGTTCGTGCCAAAAGATATAAAATAGTAATGATAGTACCACATACTTGTGGCACTGCCATTTGAGTCATATTGGTATAGAACGCATGAAGAAGCTCCATGTAGATGGATCTTTGGACTCACTCGTTTTTGAAAAGATTGAGACATGCGAACCATGTCTATTGGTATATATGCATGAAGAAACTCCATGCAGATGGATCGTTTGGACTCACTTGATTTTGAATCACTTGAGACATGCAAATCATACCACATGGGCAAGATGACTGAAAGGCCTCGTTTTCAGTAAGATGGAACAAGAAAGCAACTTGTTGGAAGTAATACATTTTGATGTGTGCAGTCCAATGGGTGCTGAGGCATGCAGTGGATATCGTTATGTTCTTACTTCACAGATGATTTGAGTAGATGCTGAGTGTATTTACTTGATGAAACACAAGTTTGAATTATTGAAAGGTTCAAGTGATTTCAGAGTGAAGTTGAAGATCGTCGTGACAAGAGGATAAAATGTCTATGATATGATCATAGAGATGAATATCTGAGTTACGAGTTTGGCACACAATTAAGACATTGTGGAAAGTGTTTCACAATTAATACCGCCTGGAACACCATAGTGTGATGGTGTGTCCGAACATCATAACTGCACCCTATTGGATATGGTGCATACCATGATGTCTCTTATTGAATTACCACTATTGTTTATGGGTTAGGCATTAGAGACAACCGCATTCACTTTAAATAGGGCACCACACAATTCCGTTGAGACAACACCGTATGAACTATGGTTTAGAGAAACCTAAGCTGTCGTTTCTTAAAAGTTTGGGGCTGCGACGCTTATGTGGAAAAGTTTCAGGCTAATAAGCTCGAACCCAAAGCGGATAAATGCATCTTCATAGAATACCCAAAAACAGTTGGGTATACCTCCTATTTCAGATCCGGAAGCAAAGTGATTGTTTCTAGAAACAGGTCCTTTCTCGAGGAAAAGTTTCTCTCGAAAGAATTGAGTGGGAGGATGGTGGAGACTTGATGAGGTTATTGAACCATGACTTCAACTAGTGTGTAGCAGGGCACAGGAAGTTGTTCCTGTGGCACCTACACCAATTGAAGTGGAAGCTTATGATAGTGATCATGAAACTTTGGATCAAGTCACTACCAAACCTCGTAGGACGACAAGGATGCGTACTACTTCAGAGTGGTACGTAATCCTATCTTGGAAGTCATGTTGCTAGACAACAATGAACCTACGAGCTATGGAGAAGTGATGGTGGGCCCGGATTCCGATGAATGGCTCGAGGCCATAAAATCCGAGAGAGGATCCATGTATAAAAAACAAAGTGTAGACTTTGGAAGAACTACTTGATGGTCGTAAGGCTGTTGGATGCAGATGGATTTTAAAAGGAAGACAGACAATGATGGTAAGTGTCACCATTAAGAAAGCTCGACTTGTCGTTAAGATGTTTTCCGGCAAGTTCAAGGAGTTGACTGCGATGAGACTTTCTCACTCGTAGCGATGCTAAGAGTCTGTTGGAATTATATTAGCAGTTACTGCATTATTTATGAAATCTTGTAGATAGGATGTCAAAACATTGTTTCCTCGACGATTTTCTTGAGGAAAGGTTGTATGTGATACAACCAGAAGGTTTTGTCAATCCTGAAAGATGCTAACAAGTATGCAAAGCTCTAGCAATCCTTCTAAGGATTGGAGTAAGCATCTCGGAGTTGGAATGTACGCTTTGATGAGATGATCAAAGATTTTGGGTTTTACAAAGTTTATGAGAAACTTGTATTTCCAAAGAAGTGAGTGGGAGCACTATAGAATTTCTGATGAGTATATGTTGTTGACATATTGTTGATCAGAAATGATGTAGAATTTCTAGAAAGCATACAGGGTTATTTGAAAAGTGTTTTTCAATGGAAAACCTGGATTAAGCTACTTGAACATTGAGCATCAAGATCTATAAGGATAGATCAAAAACGCTTAATAGTACTTTCAAATGAATACATACCGTGACAAGATTTTGAAGGAGTTCAAAATAGATCAACAAAGAAGGAGTTCTTGGCTGTGTTACAAGGTGTGAGTATTGAGTAAGACTCAAGACCTGACCACGGCAGAAGAAAGAGAAAGGATGAAGGTCGTCCCCTATGCTTTAGACGTAGGCTCTACAGTATGCTATGCTGTGTACCGCACCTGAAGTGTGCCTTGCCATGAGTTAGTCAAGGGGTATAATAGTGATCCAGGAATGGATCACATGACAGCGGTCGAACTTATCCTTAGTAACTAGTGGACTAAGGAATTTTCTCGATTATGGAGGTGGTAAAAGAGTTCGTCGTAAAGGGTTACGTCGATGCAAACTTTGAAACTAATAGGATGACTCTGAGTAGTAAACCGGATTCGTATAGTAGAGCAGTTATTTGGAATAGCTCCAAGTAGCGCGTGGTAGGTACATCTACAAGATGACATTGAGATTTGTAAAGCACACACGGATCTGAAAGGTTCAGACCTGTTGACTAATAACCTCTCTCACAAGCGAGATATGAACAAACCCCATGGGTGTTGGATTCATTACAATCACATAGTGATGTGAACTAGATTATTGACTCTAGTGCAAGTGGGAGACTGTTGGAAATATGCCCTAGAGGCAATAATAAAATGGTTATTATTGTATTTCCTTGTTCATGATGATTGTCTATTGTTCATGCTATAATTGTATTAACTGGAAACCGTAATACATGTGTGAATACATTGACCACAACATGTCCCTAGTAAGCCTCTAGTTGACTAGCTCGTTGATCAATAGATGGTTATGGTTTCCTGACCATGGACATTGGATGTCATTGATAACGGGATCACATCATTAGGAGAATGATGTGATGGACAAGACCCAATCCTAAGCATAGCACAAGATCGTGTAGTTCGTTTGCTAAGAGCTTTTCTAATGTCAAGTATCGTTTCCTTAGACCAGGAGATTGTGCAACTCCCGGATACCGTAGGAATGCTTTGGGTGTACCAAACGTCACAACGTAACTGGGTGGCTATAAAGGTGCACTACAGGTATCTCCGAAAGTGTCTGTTGGGTTGGCACGAATCAAGACTGGGATTTGTCACTCCGTATGACGGAGAGGTATCTCTGGGCCCACTCGGTAATGCATCATCATAATGAGCTCAATGTGACTAAGGAGTTAGCCACGGGATCATGCGTTACGGAATGAGTAAATAGACTTGCCGGTAACGAGATTGAACGAGGTATTGGGATACCGACAATCGAATCTCGGGCAAGTAACATACCGATAGACAAAGGGAATTGTATACGGGATTGATTGAATCCCCGACATCGTGGTTTATCCGATGAGATCATCGTGGAACATGTGGGAGCCAATATGGTATCCAGATCCCGCTATTGGTTATTGGCCGGAGAGGTGTCTCGGTCATGTCTGCATGGTTCCCGAACCCGTAGGGTCTACACACTTAAGGTTCGGTGACGCTAGAGTTGTTATGGGAAATAGTATGTGGTTACCGAAGGTTGTTCAGAGTCCCGGATGAGATCCCGGACATCACGAGGAGTTCCGGAATGGTCCGGCGGTGAAGATCGATATATTGGACGAAGGGTATTGGAGTCCGGAAGTGTTCCGGGTGTACCAGGCTATGGCCAGCATGACCGAAAGGTGTTTCGGGAGCCCCGGCAAGTGTTGGAGGGCCTCATGGGCCAAAGGGGAAGGGGCAAACCAGCCTACTAAGGGGTGGTGCGCCCCCCACACCCTTTCCCACGTTACTTGGGGAGGTGGGGCGCCTCCACCTGGCTTGGGAGGCAAGCCTCCACCTGCTTGGCTTGGGGGGCAAGTCTCCCTAGGATTTTCCCTAGGGAGATCCAATCTGCTTGGCCGGCGCCCCCTAGGGGAAACCCTAGGGCGCCTCCCCCTCTCGCCTTGCCCCTATATATAGTGGAGGCTGGGAGGGCAGCCGCACCTCTTCCCTGGCGCAGCCCTCCCTCCTCATACACCTCCTCCTCCTCCTCCTCCTCCTCCGTAGTGCTTAGCGAAGCTCTGCCGGAGAACCACGAGCTCCATTGCCACCACGCCGTCGTGCTGCTGGAGTTCTCCCTCAACTTCTCCTCTCCCCTTGCTGGATCAAGAAGGAGGAGACGTCCCCAGGCTGTACGTGTGTTGAACGCGGAGGCGCCGTCCGTTCGGCGCTAGATCGGATCTTCCGCGATTTGAATTGCTGCGAGTACGACTCCATCAACCGCGTTCTTGTAACGCTTCCGCTTAGCGATCTTCAAGGGTATGAAGATGCACTCCCTCCCTCTCATTGCTAGCATCTCCTAGATTGATCTTGGTGACACGTAGGAAAATTTTGAATTATTGCTACGTTCCCCAACACACAACACAAAGAAAACAGAATCTGTCAAAACAGAACAGTCTGTAGCAATCTGAAGATTTCAAAAACTTCCGGAACTCCAAAAATTCTGAAAAAATAGGACGACCTGAGCAATTTGTATATTAATCTACTGCAAAAAGAATTGGCATTTATCACGCTCTGGTAAAAAATGGGAATTGTTTTCGTGAGCGCAAAAGTTTCCGTTTTTCAGCAAGATCAAACAACTATCACTCAAGAAGATCCTATAGGCTTTACTTGGCACAAACACTAATTAAAACACAAAAAACACAATCATAACAGTAGCATAATTGTGCAAACACTCAGGAACTGAAAGCAAAAAGCAAAAAAAATCTATTCATTGGGTTGCCTCCCAACAAGCGCTATAGTTTTACGCCCTTAGCTAGGCATAAAGCAAGGATCTAAGTTTTGTCATCCTTGTTCAACTCTTCAATCAAACACTTAGAATCCTTCAAAGATTTAGCATAAAGATCTTTAATAGCAATACTCCTAGGAATAAATTTAAAGAATTCATTCTTGCCAAAGGGATCTCTTATAAGTTCAACAAAATCCGGGTGAATACTAATCATCTTAAGATATTCTCTATTACTATTATTAGAAGTTGCACCCTTGTTCTTGGTAAATTGAGTGGCTTTGCCAATCTTTACGGGAGTTTTTTCTATAGTTTTAGCGGAAGTGGAAGTCGTGCTTAGATTACTAAAGATTTCTTCTAGTTTATCGATCCTAGACGGGCTTTCTTCTATTCTTTCATGGATTACGGTGCCCTTTTCTTTTAACAACTTCAAAATTTCTCCCGCTCTTGACCCAATCTTGGTGGAAAGATTATGCATCTCTTTATCTATAATTTCCATATGATCTTCGGTGAGCATTTTCTTTTCAATAGCATCTAGTCTTTCCATAACATGCTCAAGAGTCAAAGTTGTTTCATTAATCATGAGAGGTGGTGAGCCCACTAAATTTCCCATAGAATTTAAAGCATCAAGAGAAGGACACATCAGGAAATTTCCACCGGTAATTGTATCAAGGATGAATCTATACCAAGTGGTGATGCCAACAAGAAAACAACGAAGAAGAACAACGCTAGATTGCTTACGGATAGATCTATTATGAGCATTGCAAATCCTATACCAAGCATCCTTTAAATTTTCTACTCCCCTTCGTTTCAAGTTGAGAACCTCGTTCTTGGGAGTGCAAGCAATAGAGGAAGAACTATCCATAATGATAATAACGGCAAACAAGATTGCACACAAAAACAGATCCGGCAAGAAAACGGCGAACGAAAAAGAGAGGCGAATAAAACGACAAATTTTTATGAAGTGGGGGAGAGGAAAACGAGAGGCAAATGGCAAATAATGTAAATTGCAATGATATGAGATTTGTGATTAGGAACCTGGTATATGTTGAAGATTCTCCCCGGCAACGGCGCCAGAAATTCCTTTTGATGTCGCTTGAAGCTACGTCGGTATTTCCCCAAAGAGGAAGGGATGATGCAGCACAACGGCGGTAGGTATTTCCCTCATATGTTAAACCAAGGTTATCGAACCAGTAGGAGAACCAAGCAACACAACGTAAACAATACCTGCACACAAATAACAGCTTCTCGCAACCCGACGTGTAAAAGGGGTTGTCAATCCCTTTCGGGTAGCGCGCCCCAAGATGGGCAAACGGACGTGAGGTAAATTTGTAGTAGATTGATAGATCAAACGCCAAATAAAATAAATAAGAATAAACTACAGCAAGGTATTTTTGTATTTTTGGTTTAATAGATCTGAAAATAAATGCAAAGGAAAGGTAGATCGCAAAGGCAAATATATGAGAAAGAGACCCGGGGGCCGTAGGTTTCACTAGTGGCTTCTCTCGAGAAAAAAGAAAACGGTGGGTGAACAAATTACTGTTGGGAAATTGATAGAACTTCAAATACTCATGACGATATCTAGGCAATGATCATTATATAGGCATCACATCCAAGATTAGTAGACCGACTCCTGCCTGCATCTACTACTATTACTCCACACATCGACCGCTATCCAACATGCATCTAGTGTATTAAGTTCATGGAGAAACAGAGTAATGCAATAAGAACGATGACATGATGTAGACCAGATCTATCTATGTAGAGATAGACCCCATCGTTTTATCCTTAGTAGCAATGATACATACGTGTCGGTTCCCCTTCTGTCACTGGGATCAAGCACCGTAAGATCGAACCCACTACAAAGCACCTCTTCCCATTGCAAGATAAATAGATCAAGTTGGCCAAACAAAACCCAAATATCGGAGAAGAAATACGAGGCTATAAGCAATCATGCATAAAAAGATCAAAGAAACTCAAATACTTTCATGGATATAAAATGATAGATCTGATCATAAACTCAAAGTTCATCGATCCCAACAAACACACCGCAAAAGAGTTACATCATATGGATCTCCAAGAGACCATTGTATTGAGAATTCAGCGAGAGAGAGGAAGCCATCTAGCTACTAACTACGGACCCGAAGGTCTACAAAGAACTACTCACGCATCATCGGAGAGGCACCAATGGAGGTGGTGAACCCCATCCGAGATGGTGTCTAGATTGGATCTGGTGGTTCTGGACTATGCGGCGGCTGGATGAATATTTCGTCGACTCCCCTAGGGTTTCTGGAATATTGGGGTATTTATGAGCAAAGAGGCGGTCCGGGGGGCACCCGAGGTGGGCACAACCCACCAGGGCGCGCCTGGGCCTCCTGGCGCGCCCTGGTGGGTTGTGCTCTCCTCGGAGCACCCCCAGGCGTAGCCAGGGTCCATTATGTTCCTTCTAGTGAAAAAAATCTCCGTGAAGTTTCGTTGCATTTGGACTCCGTCTGATATTGATTTCCTACGATGTAAAAACCATGCAGAAAACTGCAACTGAGTTTTGGCACTATGTCAATAGGTCAGTACCAAAAAATGATATAAAATGACTATAAAATGATTATAAAACATCTAAGATTGATAATATAACAGAATGGAACAATCAAAAATTATAGATACGTTGGAGACGTATCAGCCTGGCTCTCGGGATATATTTTGAAAGAAGTATACGAAGCATGTCACAAAATGTTGTATAAAGAAAGAAATCTATTGGATTGAGGTCAAACGGGGCGCCATTTTTAACAAAAGTGTGTAATATGACCTACATAGGATTGCTCCAAGTGTCCAACGTACAAATATGTGTAGATCATGCTAAAAATGTGTAATATGACAGTCTATGTTGCGCATAACAAATAGTGAAACAAATCCATGCATGATTGCTGAGGTGGCATGGTTGCATGAATAGATTAGTGCACCAATTATAACTTGTGCATGAAAAGAAAAAACAGATACGTAATGGTTTGCAACTATTTAAGAACTTATGACTACATGCATGACTTAATGATGTGGCATAATTGCATGAAGAGGAAAAATAAGTACTAGTGGGTTGCAACTATTTAAAACTAGAGGATAGACATTTCAATAGTAAAAGCTAACTAAAATATGGGTACTTTTTTGTCCAATAAACGAATAATGAAACTATAATAATGGCATAAGGATTACAGACCTAGGAATATTGATTATAGATGTACTAAAACATAATCGTCGGTACCAATATTGGGTACATTTGACTAACACGGGTTAAACATGACAATAAAATGACGTTTGAATAGGTATGGATTCTTATTTTTACATATATATATCCTTACTTCAAATATTACGCATGTGAAAACAAACTATCATGACTTGGACTAGAATGCACAACAAATTTATATGCATGTACGTTGAACATTATAGTTTGATAATTTCTTACAATATGCATATCTTGGAAATGAGAACATGAACTTATTTGTTTATTTTACCTGAATAAAGCAACATCACATGGGTACCAAAATTTTCAACCCCAAGAGTTAATAAGTGTGAAATTGAATTGGAGAGTAGTCAAAAAGGCAAAAAGTATGTGATTAAAACAGTTTGTCCACCACCATTGGGTACATAATCATGAAATTGGGTTAAAAATCTGACAGCTCAGTTGAAGAATACCACATCATATTTCGTGGATTCGACGCTTTCACTTCTTAAACCGGCTATACATAACTTGTGTACTTTGTTGGACATAACGACTACATACAACTATGAAACCATATTCCTGCAGTGGACTACTCCCACCTCAATGTAGGAGCCGCGGGGCAGCGATCTTGGTAAACATTGGTGGTGAGCTCTCTTTAGTAGAGCATTTTACCTCTATCTCTCACGATGGTGCTTTTCATGGTCCCACCCAAAAATCCTGAAGTAAATAAGGTGACCACAAAGAGGTAAGATGAAACCCTCGGCTGGAGGGCGGCCAAAGATGGTTCGCATTGACCCCATTGCATCTTGTGTGTCTCCAGGACAACTCAGGAGGCATAATGTGGCGTGGGTAGCCCCCTCTGTTTGCCCTCTTTGCATGTGTTTTGAACCCTTTGTAGAGTTACACATGATATTCTTAATTCTTTATCATCTCGGGACAAGTGCTAAAAATAGTCACAAAAGACATTGCATATTGTCAATTGTTAGTAGGTTAGTCTACAACCAACTAAATATATAAATAAAATAAGCAAATTAACTCCGAAGGACTAAGTATGTTTCCAGCCTCACATGATTAATTACTCTTAGCAGTGCTCCATGAGGGATATCGTCCATTCCGACAAGGAAATATTATTATCACTAGTTTTTTATCCTTTTAAGATATTTTTTTCATACCTTGCTTTTGAGGGGGGGGGGCTTGGTGGTACTAGAGTGACCATAATGGAGGTAGTTCAAGCTATTGGACAAGCCGCCCAACAACCGAGGTCGATTTGACGTGTGGGAGGCGACGACAACTAGGGTTGGATGGCTCTCAGATGGCGTGGCTCTCTTTTGGTTTTGTTCTGCCTCAAACATCTATTTTTTAGCCTTATTATTATTTTTGCAAGCGTCGAACCTTCTTCTTAAAGCACCCAATCATCTAGCTTCCCATTGATGGAAATATGCCCTAAAGGCAATAACAAAATGGTTATTATTATATTTCTTTATTCATGATAAAGGTTTATTATTCATATAGAATTGTATTGATCGGGAACTTAAATACATGTGTGAATACATAAACAAATACCGTGTCCCTAGTAAGCCTCTACTAGACTAGCTCGTTGATCAAAGATGGTTAAGGTTTCCTAACCATAGACATGTGTTGTCATTTGATAACGGGATCACATCATTAGGAGAATGATGTGATGTACAAGACCCATCCGTTAGCTTAGCATATTGATCATTCAGTTTTATTGCTATTGCTATTGCTTTCTTCATGTCAAATACATATTCCTTCGACTATGAGATTATGCAACTCCCGGATACCGGAGGAAGACCTTGTGTGCTATCAAACATCACAATGTAACTGGGTGATTATAAAAATGCTCTACATGTATCTCCGAAGGTGTTTGTTGGGTTGGCATAGATCGAGATTAGGATTTGTCACTCCGAGTATCGAAGAGGTATCTCTGGGCCCACTCGGTAATGCACATCATAAGAAGCCTTGCAAGCAAAGTGACTACTGAGTTAGTTACAGGATGATGTATTACAGAATGACTAAAGAGACTTGCCGGTAACGAGATTGAACTAGGTATGTAGATACCAACGATCGAATCTTGGGCAAGTAACATACCGATGGACAAAGGGAATAACGTATGTTGTCACAACGGTTCGACCGATAAAGATCTTCGTAGAATATGTAGGAGCCAATATGAGCATCCAGGTTCCGCTATTGGTTATTGACCGGAGAAGTGTCTCGATTATGTCTACATAGTTCTCGAACCCGTAGGGTCCGCACGCTTAACGTTCGATGACGATATTGTATTATATGAGTTATGTGATTTGGTGACCGAATGTTATTCGGAGTCCCAGATGAGATCACGGACATGACGAGGAGTCTCGAAATGGTCGAGAGGTAAAGATTGATATATAGGACGATTGTATTCGGACACCAGAAGTGTTCCGGAGTATATCGGGTATTTATCGGAGTACCGGAGGGGTTACCGGAAACCCCGGGGGAGGTATATGGGCCATAAAAGGGGAGCACACCAGCCCACAAGGGGTGCCCCCCCTTGGCATGTGGCCGAATTGGAGAAGGGAAAGGGGGTGCCACTTGGGGAAACCCCAAGTAGGATTCGGATCCTACTTGGGGTGCCCCTGGCTTCCTCTCCTCCCCTCCCACCTATATATATGTGGGGAGGGGGGCTCCTAGAAGACACAACATCAATTTTTAGCCGTGTGCGGCGCCCCCCTCCACAGTTTACACCCCTGGTTGTATTCTCGCGGTGCTTAGACGAAGACCTACGCGGATCACTTCACCATTACCGTCACCACGCCATCGTGGTGACGGAACTCATATACTACCTCGACACCTTGCTGGATCAAGAAGGCGAGGGACGTCACCGAGCTAAACGTGTGCAGAACTCGGAGGTGCCATACGTTTGGTGCTTGATCGGTCGGAACTAGAAGAAGTTCGACTACATCAACCGCGTTGCCAAAACGCTTCTGCTTTCGTTCTACGAGGGTACGTAGACACACTCTCCCCCTTGTTGCTATGCATCTCCATGGATAGATCTGCATGTGCGTAGAATTTTTTTATTTTTCCATGCAACGTTTCCCAACAGTGGCATCAGAGCCAGGTCTAAGCGCAGATGTTATGCACGAGTAGAACACAGAGTTGTGGGCGGTGATAGTCATGCTGCTTACCACCAACATCTTATTTTGATTCGGTGGTATTGTGGGATGAAGCGGCCCGGACCAACCTTTCATGTCCACGCACATGAGACCGGTTCTACTGACAGACATGCAACTAGTTTTGCATAAAGGTGGCTGGTGGGTGTCTGTTTCTCCTACTTTAATTGAATCAAATTTGACTGCGGCCGGTCCTTGAAGAAGGTTAAAATAGCAAACTTGACGAAACACCGTTGTGGTTTGATGCGTAGTTAAGAACAGTTCTTGCTAGAAGCCCGTAGCAGCCACATAAAACTTGCAACAACAAAGTAGAGGATGTCTAACTTGTTTTTGCAGGGCATGTTGTGATGTGATATGGTCAAGATATGATGTGATATATGTTGATGTATGAGATGATCATGTTTGGTAAAAGTTATGGGCAACTGACAGGATCCTTATGGTTGTCCCTTCATTGTATGAAATGCAAACTCCATGTAATTGCTTTACTTTATCACTATGCGTTAGCGATAGTTGTAGAAGCAATAGTTGGCGAGACGACCACGACGCAACGATGGAGATCAAGGTGTCGAGCCGGTGATGATGGAGATCATGACGATGCTTTGGAGATGGCGATCAAAAGCACAAGATGATGATGGCCATATCATGTCACATATTTTGATTGCATGTGATGTTTATCTTTTATGCATCTTGTTTTTCTTAGTACGGCGGTAGCATTATAAGATGATCCCTTAACTAAAATTTCAAGGTATAGGTGTTCTCCCTGAGTATGCACCGTTGCGACAGTTCATCGTGTTGAGACACCACATGATGATCGAGTGTGATAGATGATACGTCTACAACGTATCTACTTTTTCTCACGCTTTTCCTCTTGTTTTGGACTCTAATTTGCATGATTTGAATGAAACTAACCCCGGACTGACGCTGTTTTCAGCAGAACTACCATGGTGTTGTTTTTGTGCAGAAATGAAAGTTCTCGGAATGGAACGAAACTTTGCGAGTGTGACGCCCCCGATTTGACCGTACACTAATCATGCACGCAAATGTGTACGACCAAGATCAGGGACTCACGGGAAGATATCACAACACAACTCTAAAACATAAATAAGTCATACAAGCATCATAATACAAGCCAGGGGCCTCGAGGGCTCGAATACAAGTGCTCGATCATAGACGAGTCAGCGGAAGCAACAATATCTGAGTACAGACATAATTTAAACAAGTTTGCCTTAAGAAGGCTAGCACAAAAGTAGCAACGATCGAAAAGGCAAGGCCTCCTGCCTGGGACCTCCTAACTACTCCTGGTCGTCGTCAGCGGCCTGCACGTAGTAGTAGGCACCTCCAGTGCCGTGGGAGTCGTCGTCGACGGTGGCGTCTGGCTCCTGGACTCCAACATCTGGTTGCGACAACCAGATAGAAAGGAAAGGGGGAAAAAGAGGGAGAGAAGCAACCGTGAGTACTCATCCAAAGTACTCGCAAGCAAGGAGCTACACTACATATGCATGGGTATATGAGTAAAGAGGCATATCAGTGGACTGAACTGCAGAATGCCGGAATAAGAGGGGGATAGCTAGTCCTGTCGAAGACTAAGCTTCTGGACATCTCCATCTTGCAGCATGTAGAAGAGAGTAGATTGAAGTCCTCCAAGTAGCATCGCATAGCATAATCCTACCCGGCGGTCCCCTCCTCGTCACCCTGTTAGAGAGCGATCACCGGGTTGTATCTGGCACTTGGAAGGGTGTATTTTATTCAGTATCCAGTTCTAGTTGTCATAAGCTCAAGGTACAACTCCGGGTCGTCCTTTTACCGAGGGACACGGCTATTCGAATAGATAAACTTCCCTGCAGGGGTGCACCACATAACCCAACACGCTCGATCCCAATTGGCCGGACACACTTTTCTGGGTCATGCCCGGCCTCGTAAGATCAACACGTCGCAGCCCCACCTAGGCTCAACAGAGAGGTCAGCACGCCGGTCTAAACCTATGCGCGCAGGGGTCTGGGCCCATCGCCCTATGCACACCTGCACGTTGCGAACGCGGCCGCGAGCAGACCTAGCAACCCACACGATCACGGCGGTTACGTCAAAGCGGTCCAACACGGCGCGCGCCACTCAGTCGCTGACGTCAAAAGAGCTTCGGCTGATACCACGACGTCGGGATACCCATAACTACTCCCACGTAGATGGTTAGTGCGTATAGACCAAATGGCCAGACTCAGATCAAATACCAAGATCTCGTTAAGCGTGTTAAGTATCCGCGAACGCCGACCAGGGCCAGGCCCACCTCTTACCTAGGCGGTCTCAACCTGCCCTGTCGCTCCGCCACAAAGATCCACTTGCGGGTACTCCTACGAGCCGACCCGACTTTAGTCATCACATGTGTCATGTATATAGTATATAAGTATATGCCCGTGATCACCGCCCAGGTGATCACGGCCCGATAGTATAGCACAGCAGACGGACAAGAATGTAGGGCCACTGATGGAAATCTAGCATCCTATACTAAGCATGTAGGATTGCAGGTAAAGGTATCAACAGTAGTAGCAAGGATAGGCTATGCATCAGAATAGGATATCGAAAGCAGTAACATGCTACACTACTCTAATGCAAGTAGTAGAGAGTAGAGTAGGCGATATCTGGTGATCAAGGGGGGGGGCTTGCCTGATTGCTCTGTCAAGTAGGAGGGGTCGTCGACTCCGTAGTCAAACTGGGCAGCAGCAGTGTCGGTCTCGTAGTCTACCGGAGAGAAGAGGGGGAAGAAACAGTAAATACAATGCAAACATAAGCATGACGATGCGTGACATGACAGTGAGCGGTGCTAGGGGTGTCCTAACGCGACAGTAGGTGGTACCGGTGAAGGGGGGGAACACCCGGGAGGTATTCCCGATGTTTCACGTTTTCGGACAGACGGACCGGAGGGGGAAAGTTGCTAGTTCGATAGGTTAGGGAGGTGTGGTGGACGAACGGACTGCGTATTCGGATTCGTCTCGTCGTTCTGAGCAACTTTCATATAGAAAACATTTTCATCCGAGTTACGGTTTAAAAGATATGAATTTTCAAAGTTTATTTGAATTTCTGGAATTATTTATATTCAGAAAAATGAATTATGACGTCAGCATGAGGTAATGCTGACGTCAGCAGGTCAACTGGTCGGCTGACCAGTCAAACCAGACAGGTGGGTCCAGTGGGACCCACATGTCAGCCTCTGTTAGTCTAACATTTAGTTAAACTAAACTAACAGTATAATTAGAGGGATGGGCCCCACATGTCAGTGACTAATTAGTTAAACTAATTACTTTTAATTATAAAATCATTTTAATTATTTATTTTAAGGGGCGGGGCCCGCACGTCAGTGGCTGGGGCCGCCCAGTCAGCCCAGTTGACCAGGTCAACTGGTCAACAGGTGACCAGGGGGCCCACTGGCAGTGACCCAGGGGGTGGCCCCCAGGTGTGCCACGTCGGTGGCCGGCGCCGGAGCAACGCCGGCGACCGAAAACACGGCGGAGGCGCTCGGGACCTCGCCGGAATCCACGTACAGGGCACCGTTCAGGGAGTTTTCGGTCGCGTTCGAAAGCTACGGCTGCGCCGCGTCCAACGGTGGTGGTTGTGGCGGCAGGGGTGACCGGAATCGAGCGCGGCGAGCTCGTCGGCGGACGACCGGAGTCGGACGCCAGAGGAAAGGGCGACGCAGCATGCTAGCGAGCGAACGGAGAGGCTAGGTGGGTCGTGCGTTAGGAGGCGAAGGCAACGGGCGCTGGCCCGTGGCCATTTGGTCACCGGAGGCACGCCGGCGACGAGCGCAGGCGGCAGCGCGTTCGGGCGCTCGTGGGGGAGCCGCTACGGAGCGCGAGCGAGCTAGCGGAGAGGGGGAGGAGGTAGAGGAGCTCACCGCGCGGCGCAAGAAAGGCCCGTGGGTGGCTTAGTAGCAGCAGGTCGTCGCCGGGGAAGAAGGGGGTCGCCGGCGTCCGAGGTTGAAGGCGAGCTCGGGGAGGCGGTTGCAGTGGCTCTGAGCTTCGACGGAGAGGCGGAGGGGGTGTAGTCGAGGGCGGCGACGTCGTACGACACGGCGAGGAGGCGAGTGGGGCACGGTGGCCACGTGAACAAGGTGAACGGCGGCGAGCGCGTCGGGCGTGGGGAAGAGGGGAGCGGCGCGGACCCGGGGGAGAGGCGCAGAGGCCGAGGGAGCGAGCGGGGTGAGTGGGAGAGAGGCCCGAGGGAGCGGGGCCGCTGGCGCCCTTATCCTCTCGCGGGGTTCACCGCCGGCGAGGGGGTTCGGCGGCGACGCTCCCCTGTTCTGACCCGGTCGGGGGAACAGGAAGGGGACGCGGGGCGGGGGGGTGGGCTGGGCCGGGGCGCGGCTGCGGGTGGCGGCCCAGCTTGGGCCGGGGGGGGGTTTGGGCCGCGGTTCCAGTGGGGGGGGAGCGGGCCTTTTTCCTTTTGCTTTCTTTTTCTGTTTTGTTTTCTGTTTTCTCTTTTTTGTTTATTTCCTTTCTGTTTTATTTCATTTAAAAGTATTTAGACATTTTATAAAAATGTGTTTTCTCCACCATAATTACCAGTGTATTATTTAGAACCCACTGAACATTTCTGTTTGAATTTTTGAAAACTTTTATTTTCCACTTTAATTATATTTGAAGTTTGAACTAGGAGCTTGACAAGGGTGTGGTTCAAATGTGATCTAGCCCTGTTTAGCACATGATTAGCTTAATCACAGGGGGTTACTGTAGCATGATTCCCAGGGTGTTACAGCGAGGATTTTTTATATCAATAATAAGAATTTCTGGAGCCAAGACCCACCAAAGAGGGGCCCCTAGGTGGGCACAACCCACTAGGGCGCGCCCCACTCTCCTCACGCGCCCAGGTGGGTTGTACCCACCTGGTGGCCCCGCTGACGACCCCCCTGATACTATAAAATCACATATTTCTAGAAAATAAATCAGGGAGAAAGAATTATCGCGATCCACGAGACGGAGCCGCTGCCAAGCCCTATTCTTCCTCGGGGGGGGGGGGCAGATCTGGAGTCTGTTTTGGGCTCCGGAGAGGGGGATCTTCGTTCTTCGTCATCACCAACCAATCTCCATCGCCAATTCCATGATGCTCCCCACCGGGAGTGAGTAATTCCTTCGTAGGCTCGCTGGTCGGTGAGGAGTTGGATGAGATTCATCATGTAATCATGTTAGTTTTGTTAGGGCTTGATCCCTAGTATCCACTATGTTCCTAGATTGATGTTGCTATGACTTCGCTATGCTTAATGCTTGTCACTTTGTACCCGGGTGCCATGAACTTAGATATGAACTGTTTATGAATTCATCATTATATCCATGTTTTAGATCCGATCTTGCAAGTTATAGTCACCTACTACGTGTTATGATCCGGCAACCCCCGAGTGACAACAACCGGGCCCACTCCCGGTGATGACCGTAGTTTGAGGACTTCATGTATTCACTATGTGTTAATGCTTTGTTCGGGTTTTCTATTAAAAGGAGGCCTTAATATCCCTTAGTTTCCAATATGGACCCCGCTGCCACGGGAGGGTAGGACAAAAGATGTCATGCAAGTTCTTTTAATAAAGCACGTATGACTATTTACGGAATACATGCCTACATTATATCGATGAACTGGAGCTAGTGCCGAATCGCCCTAGGTTATAACTGTCACATGATGAATATCATCCAACAAGTCACCGATCCAATGCCTACGAATTTGTCCTATATTGTTTCTGCTAAGTTACTACTGCTATCATCACTGTTACACTTGCTACAAAATTACTGCTATCACTATTACTGTTACTGTTGCTGCTGTCACTACTATCAAAACTATCAAACTACTTTGCTATTGATCACTTTGATGCAGATAATTAATCTCCAGGTGTGGTTGAATTGACAACTCAGCTACTAATACCTTCAAATATTCTTTGGCTCCCCTTGTGTCGAATCTATAAATTTGGGTAAAATACTTTACCCTCGAAAACTGTTGTGATCCCCTATACTTGTGGGTTATCAAGACCTTTTTCTGGCGCCGTTGCCGGGGAGCATAGCTATATTTGTTGAGTCACTTGGGATTATTAGCATATTATCACTATGAAGAATCAGAAGGATCCAAAGACTAATATTTATCCCTCTAAGACGAGGGGAGGTAAGGAACTACCATCTAGTTCTGCTTTAGATTCACCTTCTGTTATGAGTAAACTTGCAACACCACCACATGCTATGAATTCCAATATGTCGCAAGTTATTGATGATGCTACTTCTACTCTAAATGATGCTGATGATGATGCTAGTACCTTGCTTGATAATGATGATGTGCCACTTGGTGAATTTCTTGATAAACAAATTGCTAGAGTTATACAACATGATGTTGTTGAATCTGATGATGAGCTTGAAACTGAATCTTCTGAGACACCTGCTAGAACTAGCCTTCCTAGATATGAATTTCCTAAGGTACCGGAAGGTTATGTTATGAGTGAAGAAACAACTAGAGATATTCTTTCTTGCAATGATAGAGATGACTTAGAGAAATTATTACACAAGTATAAAGAAAAATCTCTGAATGCTAGAATGAAATGTGATCCTAAGTTTGCTACTTCACCCATCTTTATTGATGATAAGGATTATGAATTCTTTGTCGACCCAGAGTTAATTACTTTGGTTAAATCTAATCCTTTCCATGGTTATGAAACTGAAACTGTTGTGGCACATCTTACTAAGTTGAATGATATAGCCACCCTTTTTACTCATGATGAGAAAACTCGCTATTACTTTATTCTCAAATTATTTCCTTTCTCATTAAAGGGTGATGCTAAAGCTTGGTACAATACTCTTGCTCCTGGTTGTGTGCGTAGTCCCCAGGATATGATTTATTACTTCTCTGAAAAATATTTTCCTGCTCATAAGAAACAAGCTGCCTTACAGGAAATATTTAACTTTGTGCAAACCAAAGAAGAAAGTCTCCCACAAGCTTGGGGGAGGCTTTGCCAATTACTTGATGCTTTGCCTGATCATCCTCTTAAGAAATATGAAATACTTGATATCTTCTATAATGGACTAACCGATGCTTCTAGGGACTTCCTAGATAGTTGTGCTGGTTGTGTTTTCAGGGAACGAACTATTGCTCAAGCTGAAGAATTATTGAATAACATATTGAAAAATTATGATGATTGGACTCTTCCCGAACCACCGGCTAAAGCCACTCCGAAGAAGAGAGGTATATTATATCTCAGTCCTGAAGATATGCAAGAGGCAAAGAAATCTATGAAGGAAAAAGGTATTAAAGCCGAGGATGTTAAAAATTTACTTCCTATTGAAGAAATACATGGGCTTAATACACCACCAATGCCTAAGGTGGTAGAGGTAAATTCTCTTATGAAGTTCTATGATAATGACAATCCTCACAATATGCATCCTAGTCAATGCCTTTATGAGTTTGAAAACTATATTAGAAAACAAGATCACTTCAATGCAAATGTTATGAAATAATTGAAATATAATTTTGATATGATTGCTCGCTTGAGTGACTTGTTGTTTAGAATATCAAATGATGTTAGAGCTGTTGGAAAACATGCTTCTATGGTTCAAACTCAACTAGAACAAGTTGCTAAATCACAAAGAGAATTACTTGATGAAATGAATCATAATATGCATGACTTTGCTGTTAGAGTTGCAACTAGAGGAGGTAAAATGACTCAGGAACCACTTTATCCTGAGGGACACCCAAAAAGAATTGAACAAGATTCACAAAGAAACAACACTAGTGCACCTAGTCCTTCTAAAAAGAAGAAGAAAAATAAAATGATAGGACTTTGCACACTTCTAGTGAACCTGAAATAGAAAAACCCTCCTGATAATGATAATGAAACTTCTATCTCAGATGCTGAAACTCAGTCTGGTAATGAACACTCACCTAGTGATAATGAAAAAGATAATGATGAGGTTCATTAATACACTCAACCAAATAATGAAAAAGAACCAGATAATGATGTTGAGATAGAACCACCTATTGATCTTGATAACCCACAACCTAAGAATAAAAAGTATGATAAAAGAGACTTCATTGCTAGAAAACACGGTAAAGAAAGAGAACCGTGGGTTCAAAAACCTATGCCTTTTCCACCCAAGTCAACTAAAAGGAAAGATGATGAAGAATTTGAACGCTTTGCTGAAATGCCGAGGCCAGTCTTTTTGCGTACTCGCTTGACTGATATCTTGAAAATGCCTCCTTATGCAAAGTATATGAAAGACATCATCACAAATAAGAGAAAAATACCGGAAGCTGAAATCTCCACTATGCTTGCTAATTACACTTTCAAAGATGGAGTACCTAAAAAACTTGGAGATCCGGGAATACCAACTATACCTTGCTCTATTTAAAAGAAGTGAAAACTGTTTTGTGTGATTTAGGAGCTGGTGTTAGTGTTATGCCTTTCTCTTTATATAAAAGACTTGAATTGAATAAACTCACACCTACTGAAATATCTTTGTAAATGGTTGACAAATCAACTGCCATACCTATCGGTATTTGTGAGGATGTGCCCGTTGTTGTTGCTAATGTTATTATTTTGTTTGACTTTGTTATACTTGATATGCCCGAGGATGACAACATGTCGATTATCCTTGGTAGACCCTTCTTGAATACTGCAGGGGCTGTTATTGATTGCAATAAAAGCAAGGTCACTTTTCATATTAATGGTAATGAGCATACAGTGCACTTTCCGAAGAAACAATTCCAAGTGAATGGTATTAATGTTATTGAAAAATCTTCGATAATCACTATTGGAAGTTTTCAAATACCTCTACCTACTGTCAAAAAGAAATATGAAATGCTCATTGTTGGGGAAATGCATATCCCCATTGAGGTAACTAAGTGATTTACGAAAATTCTTCAGTTTCATGCTAATCGAAAGTGGTTGTTAATAAGACCTGATCAACCTTATTAATGAATAATTTTTTAGAGGTATGAAGTTGATGAATTTAGTAAGCACTACCTTCTGTCCCTACCTTTTGTTTTCTGTTTTTATTAGTTAAATAAAATAAAATGCCATGTTTTGTTTGTTTTCTGAATTTCCGTGCAAATAAAAATGACCAAAAATAAAAGTTCTCAGAATGCCCTGAAAATTTTATATGATTTTTTCTGAATATTTAAGATTTTTTGGTGCAAATAATACCAGAGGGAGGTGCACCAGGTGGGCACAACCCACCTGGGCGCGCCAGGACCCCCGGGCGCGCCATGGTGGGTTGTGGTCCCCCTCACTTATCCCTTTAGCCCACATCATCACTCACATCCAGAAAAAATCCCCATTGCTCTCTCTCCCGTGTTCTTGAGCTCAAACCCGCAGATTTCAATCTCTTTGCTCGAAGCTCCGTTTTCGAAACTGTTTCGGGGGATTGTTGCTTGGTATGTGACTCCACCATTTGTCCAATTATTTTTTGTTTTAGTGGTTTATACTTTGAATAATTAGCTACTCTTGGTGCTGCTGTAGATGTGCTTGCATGTTGAATTCTTAGTGTTCTAAGTAGTTTGAATGCTTGTTATGGCCTCTATGTATCCCTATGAGTAGTTGCTATCAATTTTGTAAAGTTTTGTTGAGAAAATTTTGTGAACTAAAAATTCAGATTTTTGTTCATAGGAAAAATTATATGCGGACATGAATATCTTCAGGAAGTTTGGCTCAAAGAAGAACTCCAAGGGTGTTATTGGGGAGTCTTTTGACAATGATCTCCACCCTCGGAGGTTGGCGGAGATGAGTGTGACCAGCACCAAATCCTCACGAACATCTTTGTTCAAAGCTTTACTTTCTTACCTAGAAATAATCCTCCTGAAGTGAGCTTTGATTTATATGCTGAAAACCATCAGATACCACTTACTGAATTTTGTGAAATATGCATGATCCCGTCTGATGGGAGCTTGGCTGAGCCTAGGCCAGCCGAGTTTGAGGACTTCTGTCGCACTTGGACAGTGGGTGATGAGAGAAGAGTGTCAGCCATCACTGCCGCTGGCTTACATTTTCCTGTTGTTCATTACTTTGCACTCTTTATTACCAAATGCTTGCTTGCTAGGGAGAAGGTGGGTGCACTTAGTTCACTGGACCTTGCTGTTTTACGTCGTGCACTTGAGCGCGACAACACGTATAGCTTGGGAGCTATCGTGGCTCATCGCCTGCACCTTAATAAATCCCAGGGTAAAATACATGGTGGGATTTTTGCTAATCGTCTGGCGGCTCACTTCGAGGTTGAGATACGCCCTCATGATTACCCTCTGACCAAGGTTTACCTAGACCGAGCAGCCATGGATCACCATCTCTTTCTTGCACATGATCGTCCTGATATTGCCATTCCTTATAACCTGATCTATAGCGTTAGAACACGTGATGTTATCTCCTTGCCTGCACCTGCTTTGTTTGATTCTGTTGCCACAGGCGGATATAAGATTATGCCTGCAGACATCATTGCCTACTGGAATGCTCACGCTGCTGCAGAGGCTGCACAAGTACCTCAGCAGTGGGATGAGTGGATGCCCGCTCCTTAGGATCCCTACTACCCTCCAGGCTACTGATCGATCACCAACTTAGGCCAAAAGCCTAAGCTTGGGGGAGTACGTGTTCTCACCGACATATTATTCATGTTCAGATATTATTCTATCTGTCGGTGCTCACACTTTTTCATTGTATCATCCATGCTTAGATTTATTTTCTTGCTTTCTTCTTGTGTGTTTGAAAAACTTTAGAAAAACCAAAAAATTAGTTGTAGTAATTTACTTTCTATGCATGCTTAGTAGTAGTATTAAAAAGAAAATCCAAAAAGATTTCCTTGTTCTTCTTTTGCTTGTTGGGAGCTTTCCCGTGTAAATAGTTTTTCTTGTTTTTGCTTTTCCCTTTTATTTGCTTGTTCAAGAAAACCAAAAACTCCACAAATATTTCAGTGTGTTTCTCTAAATTTCTTTTCTTTTTATTCGAGTCTTACCGAGGAGAAGACCACGATGAAAATGTTTAGTGGCTCTCATATGAATAACTGATGAACTAATAAAGAGCCCATTTTACCTTGTCTTCTCCTGTTGAATAAAATGTTTTGCAGATTCCAGCTTAGTCCACGGCACTCTTGCACTATTATTATTATTTTCATATCATTCGGTCGTGCAAGTGAAAGGCAATAATGACGATATTCGATGAACTGGCCATGGCAAAGAGAAACTGGTATGAACTCGACTTGTTCTGTTTGTGTAAATATGTTTAACCTAGTATCGAGGCTTCAACCCATTATGATTAAACATGTTTGCAATGACAATTAAAGATTATAGTTTCTCATGCCATGCATAAGTAGCTGGGAGTTGATAATGATTTATCTTTGATATCAACATAGCGTTAAAATGATTGTGATGTAGTATGATGATATGGTATCGTCCTCTGAATGTTCGAGTGGCTTGACTTGGTACATGTTCATGCATGTAGTTGAATCAAAACCAACATAGCCTCTATAATATTTATGTTCATGGTGTTCATATCCTACTCATGCTAATGTCCAATTTTACTTATGCATAATGCGTGGTTATGATCGTTGTTGCTCTCTAGCTGGCCGCTTCTCAATCTTAATTGCTAGCCTTCGCCTATACTAAGTGGGAATTATGCTTGTACATCAAAAACCTTGAACCCAAAGTTATTCCATATGAGTCCACCATACCTACCTATATACGGTATTACCCTGCCGTCCTAATTAAATTTGAATGTGCCACCTCAAAAAACTTCTAAAAACAATCATCCGTTTTCTGTGCCTGGATCGTTCATGGAGCGACAGGAGGTGGTCGATATTTTTCATGCTAAGCGGGTTATCCTCAGGTCGAGTGTTTATTCACTCGCCATCGCACGAGGAAATGAGCGGTAATAGGTATGCCCAGTCCCAAACTGCAAAAATGAAAAAGAGTTCATCTCTTAAATAATCAGACAAAAACTCCCAATGGAGTCAAAACCTTTACTTCTATCGCTTGGGAACCGCCACTAGCGTGCTTAGCATGGAAGATGTTGATAACTGATGGTCGTGAAGTGAATAAGAAGGGTGCATGTCTCAAAATATCATTTATCTTTGTCTTAAAAACTGAGCTCAGATACGTCCATTTTGCATCATGCTTTTATATCGATATTTATTGCATTATGGGTTGTTATTACACGTTATGTCACAATACTTATGCCTATTCTCTCTTATTTTACAAGGTTTACGTGAAGAGGGAGAATGCCGGCAGCTGGAATTCTGGGCTGGAAAAGGAGCAAATATTAGAGACCTATTCTGCACAGCTCCAAAAGTCCTGAAACTTCACAGAGGCAGTTTTTGGAATTAATAAAAAAATACTAGCGAAAGAATCAACCAGAGGGGGCCACCCACCATCCACGAGGGTGGGGGGCGCGCCCTACCCCCCTGGGCGCGCCCCCTACCTCGTGGGCCCCCTGGCAGGCCTCCGGTGCCCTATAGCTGCTATATGAAGTCTTTTACCCTGGAAAAAATCATAAGGAAGCTTTTGGGACGAAACACCGCCGCCATGAGGCGGAACCTTGGCGGAACCAATCTAGGGCTCCGGCGGAGCTGTTCTGCCGGGGAAACATCCCTCCGGGAGGGGGAAATCATCACCATCGTCATCACCATCGATCCTCTCATCGGGAGGGGGTCAATCTCCATCAACATCTTCACCATCACCATCTCCTCTCAAACCCTAGTTCATCTCTTGTATTCAATCTTTGTCCCAAAACCTCAGATTGGTACCTGTGGGTTGCTAGTAGTGTTGATTACTCCTTGTAGTTGATGCTAGTTGGTTTATTTGGTGGAAGATCATATGTTCAGATCCTTTATGCATATTAATACCCCTCTGATTATGAACATGAATATGATTTGTGAGTAGTTACGTTTGTTCCTGAGGACATGGGAGAAGTCTTGCTATAAGTAGTCATGTGAATTTGGTATTCGTTCGATATTTTGATGAGATGTATGTTGTCTTTCCTCTAGTGGTGTTATGTGAACGTCGACTACATGACACTTCACCATTGTTTGGGCCTAGAGGAAGGCATTGGGAAGTAATAAGTAGATGATGGGTTGCTAGAGTGACAGAAGCTTAAACCCTAGTTTATGCGTTGCTTCGTAAGGGGCTGATTTGGATTCATATGTTTCATGCTATGGTTAGGTTTACCTTAATACTTCTTTTGTAGTTGTGTATGCTTGCAATAGGGGTTAATCATAAGTGGGATGCTTGTCCAAGGAAGGGCAGTACCCAAGCACCGGTCCACCCACATATCAAATTATCAAAGTAACGAACGTGAATCATATGAACGTGATGAAAACTAGCTTGACGATAATTCCCATGTGTCCTCGGGAGCGTTTTCCTTCATATAAGAGTTTGTCTTGTCTTGTCCTTTGCTACAAAAAGGATTGGGCCATCTTGCTCTTGTCCTTTGCTACAAAAAGGATTGGGCCATCTTGCTGCACCTTATTTACTTTGTTACTTGTTACCCATTACAAATTACCTTATCACAAAACTATCTGTTACCGATAATTTCAGTGCTTGCAGAGAATACCTTACTGAAAACCGCTTGTCATTTCCTTCTACTCCTCGTTGGGTTCGACACTCTAACTTATCGAAAGGACTAGATAGATCCCCTATACTTGTGGGTCATCAAGACTCTTTTCTGGCGCCGTTGCCGGGGAGTGAAGCGCCTTTGGTAGGTGGAATTTGGTAAGGAAAAATTTATATAGTGTGCTGAAATTTACTGTCACTTGTTACTATGGAACATAATCCTTTGAGGGGCTTGTTCGGGGTATCTTCACCCCGACCAGTAGAGCAAAGAGTTTCTCCTCAACCTACTGAACCTACTGAAAACGTTTACTTTGAAATTCCTTCGGGTATGATAGAGAACTGCTAGCTAATCCTTTCACAGGTGATGGAACATTACTCCCTGATTTGCACCTAATCAGTGTGGATGAAGTTTGTGGATTATTTAAGCTTGCAGGTATGCCCGAGGATGTTATCAAGAAGAAGTTCTTCCATTTATCTTTGAAGGGAAAGGCATTTACATGGTTTAGGCTATGTGATGATATGGGATCATGGAACTACAACCGATTGAAATTGGAATTTCATCAGAAGTTTTATCCTATGCATCTTGTTCATCGTGATCGTAATTATATATATAATTTTTGGCCTCGCGAAGGAGAAAGCATCGCTCAAGCTTGGGGGAGGCTTAAGTCAATGTTATATTCATGCCCCAATCATGAGCTCTCAAGAGAAATTATTATTCAAAAAATTTATGCTCGGCTTTCTCTCAATAATTGCTCCATGCTCGATACTTCTTGTATTGGCTCTTTTATGATGAAGACTATTGAATTCAAATGGAATTTATTGGAAAGAAGTAAACGCAACTCTGAAGATTGGGATCTCGACGAAGGTAAGGAGTCAGGTATAACACCTAAGTTTGATTGTGTTAAATCTTTTATGGACATCTATGTTTTCCGTGAATTTAGCACTAAATATGGACTTGACTCTGAGATAGTAGCTTCTTTCTGTGAATCCTTTGCTAATCGTGTTGATCTCCCTAAGGAGAAGTGGTTTAAATATAATCCTCCCATTGAAGTAAAAGTAGTTGCACCTATTAAAGTTGAAGAAAAGACTATCACTTATAATGTTGATCCTATTGTTCCTACTGCTTATATTGAGAAACCACCTTTCCCTGTTAGAATAAAGGATCATGCTAAAGCTTCAACTGTGGTTCGTAAGAGTAACACTAGAACACCTACACCCCCTGAGCAAATTAAAGTTGAACCTAGTATTGCTATGGTTAAAGATCTCTTGGCTGATAATATTGATGGGCATGTTATTTACTTCTGTGATGAAGCTGCTAGAATTGCTAGACCTGATACTAAAAATAAACATAGACCTTTTGTAGGCATGCCCGTTATTTCTGTTAAAATAGGAGATCATTGTTATCATGGCTTGTGTGATATGGGTGCTAGTGCAAGTGCAAAACCTCATTCCTTATACAAAGAAATTATGCATGATATTGCACCTGCTGAGATAGAGGAAATTGATCTTACAATTAAACTTGCCAATAGAGACACTATTTCACCATTTGGGATTGTTAGAGATGTTGAAGTCTTGTGTGGGAAAGTTAAATATCCTGCTGATTTTCTTGTTCTTGGTTCCCCACAAGATGACTTTTGTCCCATTATATTTGGTAGACCCTTCTTGAATACTGTTAATGCTAGGATAGACTGCAAAAAGGATGTTGTTACTATTGGTTTGGGGGATATGTATCATGAGTTTAATTTTGCTATATTTCGTAGACAACCCCATGATAAAGAATTGCCTAGTAAAGATGAAATTATTGGTCTTGCTTCTATTGTCGTGCCTCCTAATGATCCTTTAGAACAATATTTGCTCGACCATGAAAATGATATGTTTATGAATAAAAGAAGGGAAATAGATGAAGTATTCTTTAAACAGGGACCTATTTTGAAACACAACTTGCCTGTTGAAATCCTGGGGGATCCTCCTCCACCCAAGGGTGATCCCGTGTTTGATCTTAAACCATTACCTGATACTCTTAAATATGCTTATCTTGATGAGAAAAAGATATATCATGTTAATATTAGTGCTAACCTTTCAGAGCATGAAGAGAAGAAATTATTGAAAACTCTGAAGAAGCACCGTGCTGCTATTGGATATACTCTTGATGATCTTAAGGGCATTAGTCCCACTCTATGTCAGCACAAAATAAAATTGGAGAAAGACGCTAAACCAGTTGTTGATCACCAACGACGGTTAAATCCTAAGATGAAAGAAGTGGTAAGAAAAGACATACTAAGGGTTCTGGAGGCAGGTATAATTTATCCTGTTGCCGATAGTCAGTGGGTAAGTCTTGTCCATTGTGTCCCCAAGAAGGGAGGTATTACTGTTGTTCCTAATGATAAAGATGAATTGATCCCAAAAAGAATTATTACAGGTTATAGAATGGTAATTGATTTTCGCAAATTAAATAAAGCTACTAAAAAGCATCATTACCCTTTACCTTTTATTGATCAAATGCTAGAAAGATTATCCAAACATACACATTTTTGCTTTCTAGATGGTTATTCTGGTTTCTCTCAAATACCTGTGTCAAAAGAGGATCAAGAAAAGACCACCTTTACTTGTTCTTTCGGTACCTTTGCTTATAGACGTATGCCTTCTGGTTTGTGTAATGCACCTGCTACCTTTCAAAGATGCATGATGGCTATATTCTCTGATTTTTGTGAAAAGATTGTTGAGGTTTTCATGGATGATTTCTCCATTTACGGAACTTCTTTTGATGATTGCTTAAGCAACCTTGATCGAGTTTTGCAGAGATGTGAAGAAACTAATCTTGTCTTGAATTGGGAAAAGTGCCACTTTATGGTTAATGAAGGTATTGTCTTGGGGCATAAAATTTCTGAAAGAGGTATTGAAGTTGATAAAGCTAAAGTTGATGCTATTGAAAAGATGTCGTGTCCTGCTACCTCTTGAGCATGCATTGGTTTTCCCTTGAAGAAGAAAGGGTGATGCAGTAAAGTAGCATAAGTATTTCCCTCAGTTTTTGAGAACCAAGGTATCAATCCAGTAGGAGACCACACACGAGTCCCTCGCACCTACACAAACAAACAAGAACCTCACAACCAACGCGATAAAGGGGTTGTCAATCCCTCAACGGCCACTTACGAGAGTGAGATCTGATAGATATGATAAGATAATATTTTTGGTATTTTTATGATAAAGAGGCAAAGTAAAATAAAAGGGCAATAAAAATAGCTAAGTGTTGGAAGATTTATATGATGGAAAATAGACTCGGGGGCCATAGGTTTCACTAGTGGCTTCTCTCGAGAGCATAAGTATTACGGTGGGTGAACAAATTACTGTTGAGCAATTGACAGAATTGAGCATAGTTATGAGAATATCTAGGTATGATCATGTATATAGGCATCACGTCCGAGACAAGTAGACCAACTCCTGCCTGCATCTACTACTACTCCACACATCGACCGCTATCCAGCATGCATCTAGAGTATTAAGTTCAAAAGAACAGAGTAACGCTTTAAGTAAGATGACATGATGTAGAGGGATAAACTCATGCAATATGATATAAACCCCATCTTGTTATCCTCGATGGCAACAATACAATACGTGCCTTGCTGCCCCTACTGTCACTGGAAAGGACACCACAAGATTGAACCCAAAGCTAAGCACTTCTCCCATTGCAAGAAAAATCAATCTAGTAGGCCAAACCAAACTGATAATTCGAAGAGACTTGCATAGATAACCAATCATACATAAAAGAATTCAGAGAAGATTGAAATATTGTTCATAGATAATCTTGATCATAAACCCACAATTCATCGGTCTCAACAAACACACCGCAAAAGAAGATTACATCGAATAGATCTCCGTGAGAATCGTGGAGAACTTTGTATTGAGATCCAAAGAGAGAGAAGAAGCCATCTAGCTAATAACTATGGACCCGAAGATCTAAGGTAAACTACTCACATATCATCGGAGAGGCTATGGTGTTGATGTAGAATCCATCCGTAATCAATGCCCCCTCCAGCAGGACGCCGGAAAAGGCCCCAAGATGGGATCTCACGGGTACAGAAGGTTGCGGCGGTGGAATTAGGTTTTCCTGGAAGCTTCTGTTGGTTTGGGGGTACGTAGGTATATATAGGAGGAAGAAGTACGTCGGTGGAGCAACGTGGGCCCCATGAGGGTGGAGGGCGCGCCCCCTACCTCGTGCCCTCCTGGTTGCTTTCTTGACGTCGGGTCCAAGTCCTCTGGATCACGTTCGTTCCGAAAATCACGTTCCCGAAGGTTTCATTCCGTTTGGACTCTGTTTGATATTCTTTTCCTGCGAATCATTGAAATAGGCAAAAAAACAGCAATTTGGGCTAGGCCTCCGGTTAATAGGTTAGTCCCAAAAATGATATAAAAGTGTATAATAAAGCCCGTTAAACATCCAAAACAGAATATAATATAGCATGAAGCAATCAAAAATTATAGATACGTTGGAGACGTATCATGTCCTAAGGACATCAAAGGTATAAGAAGTTTCCTTGGTCATGCCGGTTTTTATAGGAGGTTCATTAAGGACTTCTCAAAACTTTCTAGGCCTCTGACTAATTTCTTACAAAAATATGTTCCTTTTATCTTTGATGATGATTGTGTAGAAGCATTTGAAATACTTAACGAAGCTTTGATTTCTGCACCTATTATTCAGCCACCTGATTGGAATTTACCCTTTGAAATTATGTGTGATGCTAGCGACTATGCCGTAGGTGCTGTTCTAGGACAAAGAGTTGATAAGAAATTAAATGTTATCCAATATGCTAGTAAAACTCTAGACAGTGCCCAGAGAAATTATGCTACTACTGAAAAAGAATTTTTAGTAGTTGTATTTGCCTGTGATAAGTTCAGACCTTATATTGTTGACTCTAAAGTAACTGTTCACACCGATCATGCTGCTATTAAATATCTTATGGAAAAGAAAGATGCTAAACCTAGACTCATTAGATGGGTTCTCCTACTACAAGAATTTGATTTGCATATTATTGTTAGAAAGGGAGCTGAGAACCCCGTTGCAGACAACTTGTCTAGGTTAGAGAATGTTCTTGATGACCCACTACCTATTGATGATAGCTTCCCTGATGAACAATTAGCTGTTACAAATGCTTCTCGTACTGCTCCATGGTATGCTGATTATGCTAATTACATTGTTGCTAAATTTATACCACCTAGTTTCACATACCAATAAAAGAAAAAGTTTTTCTATGATTTAAGACATTACTTCTGGGATGACCCACACCTTTATAAAGAAGGAGTAGATGGTGTTATTCGATGTTGTGTACCTGAGCATGAACAGGAACAGATCCTACGCAAGTGTCACTCCGAAGCTTATGGAGGACACCACGCTGGAGACAGAACTGCGCATAAGGTATTGCAATCCGGTTTTTATTGGCCTACTCTCTTCAAAGATGCCCGTAAGTTTGTCTTGTCTTGTGATGAATGCCAAAGAATTGGTAATATTAGTAGACGTCAAGAAATTCCTATGAACTATTCACTTGTTATTGAACCATTTGATGTTTGGGGCTTTGATTATATGGGACCGTTTCCTTCCTCTAACGGGTATACACATATTTTAGTTGCTGTTGATTACGTTACTAAGTGGGTAGAAGCTATTCCAACTAGTAGTACTGATCATAACACCTCTATTAAGATGCTTAAGGAAGTTATTTTTCCAAGGCTTGGAGTCCCTAGATATTTAATGACTGATGGTGGTTCACATTTTATTCATGGTGCCTTTCGTAAAATGCTTGCTAAGTATGATGTTAATCATAGAATTGCATCTCCATATCACCCTCAGTCTAGTGGTCAAGTAGAACTTAGTAATAGAGAGCTCAAATTAATTTTGCAAAAGACTGTTAATCGATCTAGAAAGAATTGGTCCAAGAAACTTGATGATGCTTTATGGGCCTATAGAACTGCATATAAAAATCCTATGGGTATGTCTCCGTATAAAATGGTTTATGGAAAAGCATGTCACTTACCTCTCGAACTGGAACATAAGGCATATTGGGCCATTAAAGAGCTCAATTATGATTTCAAACTTGCCGGTGAGAAGAGACTATTTGACATTAGCTCACTTGATAAATGGAGAACCCAGGCCTATGAGAATGCCAAACTGTTTAAAGAAAAAGTTAAAAGATGGCATGACAAAAGGATACAAAAGCATGAGTTTAATGTAGGTGATTATGTGTTGCTATTCAACTCTCGTTTAATATGCAGGAAAACTTCTCTCTAAATGGGAAGGTCCTTACGTTATCGAGGAGGTCTATCGTTCCGGTGCCATAAAAATCAACAACTTCAAAGGCACAAATCCAAAGGTGGTGAACGGTTAAAGAATCAAACATTATATCTCACGTAATCCTATAAATGTTGAAACCAATGTTATTGAAACCGTAACCCCGGAGGAATATATAAGGGACACTTTCCAGAATGTTTCAGACTCCGAAAAGGAATAGGTATGTGGTACGGTAAGTAAACCGACTCCGAAACAGTTCTAATAGCAAATTTTCTCCGTTTTGGAATATTTAAGAAAATAGGAAAATAAGAAGTAGTCCGGGAAGGACACGAGGCGCCCACGTGGGTGGAGGGCGCGCCCTACCCCCTGGGCGCGCCCCCTGCCTCGTGGGCACCTCGTGTGTCCTCCGGACTCCGTTTTCTTGCACGATACTTCTTTTAGTCGGTGAAAATTCATTATATAATCTCCCGAAGGTTTTGACCACCGTACCACGCAAATATCCTCTGTTTTTGTTTCGAGCTGTTTTCTGCCAGAGTGTCAAGGCCAGGCATCATGTCGTCCCCCTCCTCCAACAATGAGGGCAACGATGCTTGGCTAATGAAGATAGAGCTGAAGAGAGAAGAACCCGGGGAGATCAACAAGGATGATGGGATCAAGAAGGCCATGGAGGATCAAGCTCCGGCAGCGGAAGATGAAGACATCATCCAACCTCATTACAATCTTCTTACCGCCAACGGAGATTGAAGCTTTCAATATGATTGAGTTAGCTCGCATACAAAATAAGTATCTCACACGTGAAAATATTTTGTTGAAGGAGCATATTACCGCACTCAAGGGCATCATCCGCAAATTGGAGGATCTCCTACACTCGATGTGCGACTACCCATCATCACCACCATCTTCTTCACCAGCAAAGGAGAACTGAGTATCGGGTATGGGCACTCCCCTTGGCAACTGCCAAGCTTTGGGGAGATGCCCCGGTATCGTATCACCATCACACTCCTATCTTTATCGTTTTTCTTAGTTCGATCCTTTTGGTAATATCTTGATCTAGTAGAATAAAGTTTTAGTATGATCTAGTCTTGAGTTTTGCTTTATGATCCTTCTATGTAATTGAGTCCGTGAGCTATATATAATAAAGATTAGTGTTGAGTCAAGGGCTTGGTTATCTTGCTATGATCTTGAGGGAAGAAAAAGAAAGAATAAAAAGAAATAAAAGAGATCATATTGATCTTATGGAGAGTAATGACTTCACATATAAAGAGTATGATGAATAAAAGTTGTTGAGAGTTGACAAACATAGTTTTGGTCATTGTTGCAATTAATAGGAAGTAATAAAGAAAGAGAGATTTTCACATATAAATATACTATCTTGGACATCGTTTATGATTGTGAGCACTCATTAAAATATGACATGCTAAAGAGTTGATGTTGGACAAGGAAGACAACGTAATGGGTTATGTTTTCTTATATCCGAAATAAAGTATATTGTCATGGATCATCCAACATGTTGAGCTTGCCTTTCTCCCTCATGCTAGCCAAATTCTTTGCACCAAGTAGAGATACTACTTGTGCTTCCAAATATCCTTAAACCCAGTTTTGCCATGAGAGTCCACCATATCTACCTATGGATTGAGTAAGATCCTTCAAGTAAGTTGTCATCGTTGCATGCAATAAAAGTTGCTCTCTAAATATGTATGGTTTATTAGTGTGGAGAAAATAAGCTTTATACGATCTTGTGATGTGGAAGAAATAAAAGCGACGGACTGCATAATAAAGGTCCATATCACAAGTGGCAATATAAAGTGACGTTCTTTCGCATTAAGATTTTGTGCATCCAAACCATAAAAGCACATGACAACCTCTTCTTCCCTCTGCGAAGGTCCTATCTTTTATTCTCGTCTCATACCTTATACAAGAGTCATGGTGATCTTCAACTTTACTTTTTACATTTTATCCTTTGGCAAGCTCATTGTGTTGGAAAGATCCTGATATATATATATATATATATATATATATATATATATATATATCTAATTGGATGTAAGTTAGCATGAACTATTATTGTTGACATTACCCTTGAGGTAAAAGGTTGGGAGGCAACACTATAAGCCCCTATCTTTCTCGGTGTCTGATTGAAACTCCATAACCATAAGTACTGCATGAGTGTTAGCAATTGTGAAAGACTAAATGATAGTCGAGTATGTGGACTTCCTGAAAAGCTCTTATATTGAATTTTTCTGATGTTATGATAAATTGCAATTGCTTCAATGACTGAGATTATAGTTTGTTAGTTCTCAATGAAGTTTCTGATTCATACTTTACATTGTGAATAGATTATTACTTGAGCATAAGAAATCATATGACAATATATATATATATATATGTGTTGCTGTTATAAGAATGATCATGATTCCCTCATGTCCGTATTTTATTTTATCGACACCTCTATCTCTAAACATGTGGACATATTTTTCGTTATCGGCTTCCGCTTGAGGACAAGCGAGGTCTAAGCTTGGGGGAGTTGATACGTCCATTTTGAATCATGCTTTTATATCAATATTTATTGCATTATGGGTTGTTATTACACGTTATGTCACAATACTTATGCCTATTCTCTCTTATTTTACAAGGTTTACGTGAAGAGGGAGAATGCCGGCAGCTGGAATTCTGGGCTGGAAAAGGAGCAAATATTAGAGACCTATTCTGCACAGCTCCAAAAGTCCTGAAACTTCACAGAGGCAGTTTTTGGAATTAATAAAAAATACTGGCGAAAGAATCAACCAGAGGGGGCCACCCACCATCCACGAGGGTGGGGGGGCGCCCTACCCCCCTGGGCGCGCCCCCTACCTCATGGGCCCCCTGGCAGGCCTCCGGTGCCCTATAGCTGCTATATGAAGTCTTTTACCCTGGAAAAAATCATAAGGAAGCTTTCGGGACGAAACACCGCCGCCATGAGGCGGAACCTTGGCGAAACCAATCTAGGGCTCCGGCGGAGCTGTTCTGCCGGGGAAACATCCCTCCGGGAGGGGGAAATCATCACCATCGTCATCACCATCGATCCTCTCATCGGGAGGGGGTCAATCTCCATCAACATCTTCACCAGCACCATCTCCTCTCAAACCCTAGTTCATCTCTTGTAGCCAATCTTTGTCCCAAAACCTCATATTGGTACCTGTGGGTTGCTAGTAGTGTTGATTACTCCTTGTAGTTGATGCTAGTTGGTTTATTTGGTGGAAGATCATATGGTCAGATCCTTTATGCATATTAATACCCCTCTGATTATGAACATGAATATGATTTGTGAGTAGTTACGTTTGTTCCTGAGGACATGGGAGAAGTCTTGCTATAAGTAGTCACGTGAATTTGGTATTCGTTCGATATTTTGATGAGATGTATGTTGTATTTCCTCTAATGGTGTTATGTGAACGTCGACTACATGGCACTTCAACATTGTTTGGGCCTAGAGGAAGGCATTGGGAAGTAATAAGTAGATGATGGGTTGCTAGAGTGACAGAAGCTTAAACCCTAGTTTATGCATTGCTTCGTAAGGGGCTGATTTGGATCCATATGTTTCATGCTATGGTTAGGTTTACCTTAATACTTCTTTTGTAGTTGCGGATGCTTGCAATAGGGGTTAATCATAAGTGGGATGCTTGTCCAAGGAAGGGCAGTACCCAAGCACCGGTCCACCCACATATCAAATTATCAAAGTAACGAACGCGAATCATATGAACGTGATGAAAACTAGCTTGACGATAATTCCCATGTGTCCTCGGGAGCATTTTTCTTCATATAAGAGTTTGTCTAGGCTTGTCCTTTGCTACAAAAAGGATTGGGCCATCTTGCTGCACCTTATTTACTTTGTTACTTGTTACCCGTTACAAATTACCTTATCACAAAACTATCTGTTACCAATAATTTCAGTGCTTGCAGAGAATACCTTACTAAAAACCGCTTGTCATTTCCTTCTGCTCCGCGTTGGGTTCGACACTCTAACTTATCGAAAGGATTACGATAGATCCCCTATACTTGTGGGATATCAAGCTCTGGCACCTCTGCAAATCACTGCTTCCCTCTGCGAAGGGCCTTTCTATTTACTTTTATGTTGTGTCACCACCTTCTAAACCAAGCGTCAGAAACTGAGTAGAGCACAGCTGTCATGATTTATGCATTGTGTGTAGCTAATGTTGGGTGCATCATGACTGAATCTTTTCTACCATGAATTACAATGTTTTAGTCGCTGCTTGAACTTTGGAGGTGCTCTGCATTTATGTTTTGCGGTCTCAGAAAGGGCTAGCGAGATACCACTATTGTCATATTATATCATGGTTGTTTTGACAACGTGTTGCCGTTTGAGATTTCTTATTATTGCTCGCTAGCTTATTATGTCATTGATATCAATCATTATAATCTTTAAGAGTTATTGTCGACATGGTTAGTTATGATGTTGGCTGAAAACCTGGGTGTTGTTTAAGCTTATTTATGCAAGTAAGAGCAAAAGAGTTTGTAAAAGTTTTTCTTTCTCACTTTCAGTGTATCAACTAAATTGCTTGCGAACAAGCAAAGGTTTAAGCTTGGGGGAGTTGATACGTCTCCAACGTATCTACTTTTTCTCACACTTTTCCTCTTGTTTTGGACTCTAATTTGCATGATTTGAATGAAACTAACCCCAGATTGACGCTGTTTTCAGCAGAACTACCATGGTGTTGTTTTTGTGCAGAAATGAAAGTTCTCGGAATGGAACGAAACTTTGCGAGGATTTTTTATATCAATAATAAGAATTTCTGGAGCCAAGACCCACCAGAGAGGGGCCCCTGGGTGGGCACAACCCACCAGGGCGCGCCCCCCTCTCCTCGCGCACCCAGGTGGGTTGTACCCACCTGGTGGCCCCGCTGACGACCCCCCTGATACTACGAAATCACATATTTCCAGAAAAAAAATCAGGGAGAAACAATTATCACGATCCATGAGACAGAGCCGTCGCCAAGCCTTGTTCTTCCTCGGGAGGGCAGATCTGGAGTCCGTTTGGGGTTCCGGAGAGGGGGATCTTCGTTCTTCGTCATGACCAACCATTATCCATCGCCAATTCCATGATGCTCCCCACCGGGAGTGAGTAATTCCTTCGTAGGCTCGTTGGTCAGTGAGGAGTTGGATGCGATTCATCATGTAATCATGTTAGTTTTGTTAGGGCTTGATCCCTAGTATCCACTATGTTCCTAGATTGATGTTGCTATGACTTCGCTATGCTTAATGCTTGTCACTTTGTACCCGGGTGCCATGAACTCAGATATGAACCGTTTATGAATTCATCATTATATCCATGTTTTAGATCCGATCTTGCAAGTTATAGTCACCTACTACGTGTTATGATCCGGCAACCCCGGAGTGACAACAACCGGGCCCACTCCCGGTGATGACCGTAGTTTGAGGACTTCATGTATTCACTATGTGTTAATGCTTTGTTCGGGTTTTCTATTAAAAGGAGGCCTTAATATCCCTTAGTTTCCAATATGGACCCTGCTGCCACGGGAGGGTAGGAGAAAAGATGTCATGCAAGTTCTTTTAATAAAGCACGTATGAATATTTACGGAATACATGCCTACATTATATCGATGGACTGGAGCTAGTGCCGTATCGCCCTAGGTTATAACTGTCACATGATGAATATCATCCAACAAGTCACCAATCCAATGCCTACGAATTTATCCTATATTGTTTCTGCTAAGTTACTACTGCTATCATCGCTGTTACACTTGCTACAAAATTACTGCTATCACTGTTACTCTTATCGTTGCTGCTGTCACTACTATCAAAACTATCAAACTACTTTGCTACTGATGACTTCGATGCAGATAATTAATCTCCAGGTGTGGTTGAATTGACAACTCAGCTGCTAATACCTTCAAATATTTTTTGGCTCCCCTTGTGTCGAATATATAAATTTGGGTTAAATACTTTACCCTCGAAAACTGTTACGATCCCCTATACTTGTGGGTTATGAATAGACTCTACGTTCACATACAACGGGTGCAAGACAGTTTTGCACATGCGGAATACTCGGGGTTGAACTTGATGAGCCTGGCATGTACAGACATGGCCTCGGAACACTGGAGACCGAATGGTCGAACGTGAATCATATAGTAGATATGATCAACATAGAGATGTTCATCATTGATGAATGCTCCATCTCACGTGATGATCGGACATGGTTTAGTTGATTTCGATCACATATCATTTAGATGACTTGAGGGATGTCTATCTAAGTGGGAGTTCTTAAGTAATTTGATTAATTGAACTTAATTTATCATGAACTTAGTCCTGATAGTATTTGCAAATTATGTTGTAGATCAATAGCTCACGTTGTAGCTCCCCTATATTTTCGATATGTTCCTAGAGAAAACTAAGTTGAAAGATGATAGTAGCAATGATGCAGACTAGGTCCGTGATATGAGAATTATCCTCATGGCTGCACCGAAGAATTATGTCCTTGATGCACCGCTAGGTGACAGACCTATTGCAGGAGCAGATGCAGACTTATGAACGTTTGGCAAGGTCGGTATGATGACTACTTTATAGTTTAGTGCACCATGCTTTATGGCTTAGAATCTGGGCTGCAAAGACGTTTTGAACGCCACGGAGCATATGAGATGTTCTAAGAACTGAAATTGGTATTTTAGACTCATGCCCGTGTCGAGAGATATGAGACCTCCAACAAGTACTTTGCCTACAAGATGGAGAAGAATAGCTCAGCCAGTGAGCATGTGCTCATAATGTCTGGGTACTACAATCGCTTGAATCAATGTTAATCTTCGAGATAAGATAGTGATTGACAGAGTTCTCTAGTCACTATCACCAAGCTACTAGAACTTTGTGACGAACTATAGTATGCAAGGGATGACGAAAATGATTCCCGAGCTCTTCGTGATGTTGAAATCAGCGAAGGTAGAAATCAAGAAAGAGCATCAAGTGTTGATGGTTAACAAGACCACTAGTTTCAAGAAAAAGGGCAAGGAAAAGAAAGGGAATTTCAAGAAGAATGGCAAGCAAGTTGCCACTCTCGTGAAGAAGCCCAAAGCTGGACCTAAGCCTGAAACTGAGTGCTTCTACTGCAAAGGGAATGGTCACTGGAAGCGAAACTGCCCCAAATACTTGGCGCATAAGAAGGATGGCAAAGTGAACAAAGGTATATTTGATATACATGTTATTGATGTGTACTTTACTAGTGTTCATAGTAGCCCCTGGGTATTTGGTACCGGTTCAGTTGCTAAGATTAGTTACTCGAAATAGGAGTTACAAAATGAACAGAGACTAGTTGAGGGCGAGGTGACGATGTGTGTTGGAAGTGATTCCAAGGTTGATAAGATCGCCATCACATACTCCCTCTACCTTCGGGGTTAGTTTTGAACCTAAATAAATGTTATTTGGTGTTTGCGTTGAGCGTGAATATGATTGGATCATGTTTACTGCAATACGGTTATTCATTTAAGTCAGAGAATAATTGTTGTTCTGTTTACATGACTAAAACCTCCTATGGTCATACACCCAATGTAAATGGTTTATTGAATCTCGATCGTAGTAATACACATATTAATAATATTGATGCCAAAAGATGCAAAGTTGATAATGATAGTTTAACATACTTGTGGCACTGTCGTTTTGGTCATATTGGTGTAAAGCGCATGAAGAAACCCCATGCAGATGGACTTTTGGAATCACTTGATTATGAATCATTTGATACTTGCGAACCATGCCTCATAGGCAAGATGACTAAATCTCCGTTCTCCGGAACAATGGAGCGAGCTGATGACTTATTAGATATAATACATATCGATGTATGTGGTATGCTGAGTATTGAAGCACGCGACGGGTATCATTATTTTCTGACCTTCACAGATGATTTGAGTAGATATGGGTATGTCTATATAATAAAACAAAAGTCTGAAACATTTGAAAAGTTCAAAGAATTTCAGAGTGAAGTGGAGAATCATCGTAATAAGAAAATAAAGTTTCTACGATCTGATCGTGGAGGCGAATATTTGAGTTACGAGTTTGGCCTTCATTTAAAACAACGTGGAATAGTTTCACAACTCACACCACCTGGAACACCACACTGTAATGGTGTGTCTGAACGTCGTAACCGTACTTTAGTAGATATGGTGCGATCTATGATGTCTCTTACCGATTTACCACTATCGTTTTGGGGTTATGCATTAGAGACAGCTGCATTCACATTAAATAGGGCACCGTCTAAATCCGTTGAGATGACACCGTATGAACTATGGTTTGGCAAGAAACCTAAGCTGTCGTTTCTTAAAGTTTGGGGTTGTGACACTTATGTTAAAAGGCTTCAGCCTGATAATCTCGAACCCAAATCAGAGAAGTGCGTCTTCATATGATACCCTAAAGAAACAATTGGGTACACATTCTACCACAAATCCAAAGGCAAGATCTTTGTTTCCAAGAATGGAAACTTTGTAGAGAAGGAGTTTCTCTTGAAAGAAGTGAGTGGGAGGAAAGTAGAACTTTATGAGGTAGTTGTACCTTCTCTCGAATTGGAAGGTAGCTCATCAAAGAAAACCGTTCCCGTGATAATGATAATGATCATGAAACTTCAGATCAAGTTACTACTGAACCTCGTAGGTCAACTAGAGCATGATCCGCACCAGAGTGGTACGGTAATCCTGTTCTGGAAGTCATGTTACTAGACCATGATGAACCGACAAACTATGAAGAAGCTATGATGAGCCCAGATTCCGACACATGGCTTGAGGCCATGAAATCTAAGATAGGATCTATGTATGAGAACAAAGTGTGGACTTTGGAGGACTTGCCCGATGATCGGCAAGCCATTGAGAATAAATGGATGTTCAAGAAGAAGACTGACGCTGATGGTAATGTCACCATCTACAAAGATCGACTTGTCGCGAAAGGTTTTCACCAAGTTCAAGGGATTGACTAGGATGAGACTTTCTCATCTGTAGCGATGCTTAAGTCTGTCCAAATTATGTTAGCAATTGCTGCATTTTATGATTATGAAATTTGTCAAATGGACGTCAAAATGGCATTCCTTAATGGATTTCTTAAAGAATAGTTGTATATGATGCAACCAGAAGGTTTTATCAATCCTAAAGGTGCTAACAAAGTGTGCAAGCTCCAACGATCCATCTATGGACTGGTGCAAGCATCTCGGAGTTGGAATATACGCTTTGACGAGGTGATCAAAGCATATGATTTTATACAAACTTTCGGTGAAGCCTGTATTTACAAGAAAGTGAGTGGGAGTTCTGTAGCATTTCTGATATTATATGTAGATGACATATTGTTGATTGGAAATGATATAGAATTTCTGGAAAGCATAAAAGGATACTTGAATAAGAGTTTTTCAATAAAATACCTCGGTGGAGCTGCTTGCTACCTCTTGAGCATGCGTTGGTTTTCCCTTGAAGAGGAAAGGGTGATGCAACAAAGTAGCGTAAGTATTTCCCTCAGTTTTTGAGATCCAAGGTGTCCATCCAGTAGGAGACAACGCACAAGTCACCTAGTACCTGCACAAACAATCAAGAACCTTGCAACCAACGCGATAAAGGGGTTGTCAATCCCTTCACGGTCACTCGCAAAAGTGAGATCTAATAAAGATAGTAAAGTAAATATTTTTGGTATTTTTGTTGTATAGATTGGAAAGTAAAGATTGCAAAATAGTAAACGAGATGCGATGTAAATGAAAGAGATGCAATATAATAAGAAAGAGACATGGACATAGCACTATAGGTGGAATAGAATGGTGGTTGTGGAGAAGACAAAAAAAGAGGAAGATGGCCTCACATCAAGTAGGCGTATTAATGGGCTATGGAGATGCCCATCAATAGGTATCAATGTGAGTGAGTAGGGATTGCCATGCAACGGATGCACTAGAGCTATAAATGTATGAAAGCTCAACAAAAGAAACTAAGTGGGTGTGCATCCAACTTGCTTGCTCACGAAAACCTAGGGCATTTTGAGGAAGCCCATTATTGGAATGTACAATCCAAGTTCTATAACGAAAATTCCCACTAGTATATGAAAGTGACAAAATAAGAGACTCTCTATCATGAAGATCATGGTGCTACTCTGAAGCACAAGTGTGGAAAAAGGATAGTAGCATTGTCCATTCTCTCTTTTTCTCTTTTTTTGTTTGGCTTCTTTGGCCTCCCTTTTTTCATTGGCTTCTTTGGCCTCTTTTTTTCCTCACACGGGACAATGCTCTAATAATGATGATCATCACACTTCTATTTATTTACAACTCAAGGATTACAATTCGATAATTATAACAAAATATGACTCTATATGCGTGCCTCCGGCGGTGTACCGGGATGTGCAATGAATCAAGAGTGAGATGTATGAAAAAATTATGAATGGTGGCTTTTCCACAAATACGATGTCATCTACATGATCATGCAAGGCAATATGACAATGATGGAGCGTGTCATAATAGACGGAACGGTGGAAAGTTGCATGGCAATATATCTCGGAATGGCTATGGAAATGCCATAATAGGTAGGTATGGTGGCTGTTTTGAGAAAGGTAAATGGTGGGTTTAAGGTACCGGCGAAAGTTGCGCGGTACTAGAGAGGCTAGCAACGGTGGAAGGGTGAGAGCGCATATAATCCATGGACTCAACATTAGTCATAAAGAACTCACATACTTATTGCAAAAATCTACAAGTCATCAAAACCAAGCACTACGCGCATGCTCCTAGGGGGATAGATTGGTAGGAAAATACCATCACTTGTCCCCGACCGCCACTCATAAGGAAGACAATCAAAGAAACACCTCATGCTTCAAATTTGTTACACAACGGTTACCATACGTGCATGCTACGGGACTTGCAAACCTCAACACAAGTATTTCTCAAATTCACAATTAATCTACTAGCATGACTCTAATATCACCATCCTCATGTCTCAAAACAATCATCAAGCATCAAACTTCTCATAGTATTCAACGCACTTTATATGAAAGTTTTTATTATACCCATCTTGGATGCCCATCATATTAGTACTAGTTTTATAGCCAAAGCAAATTACCATGCTGTTCTAAAAGACTCTCAAAATAATATAAGTGAATCATGAGAGATCAATAATTTCTATAAAATAAAACCACCACCGTGCTCTAAAAATATATAAGTGAAGCACTAGAGCAAAATTATCTTGCTCAAAAGATATAAGTGAAGCACATAGAGTATTCTAATAAATTCCGATTCATGCGTGTCTCTCCCAAAAGGTGTGTACAGAAAGGATGATTGTGGTAAACTAAAAATCAAAGACTCAAATCATACAAGACGCTCCAAGCAAAACACATATCATGTGGTGAATAAAAATATCGCCTCAAGTAAAGTTACCGATAGACGAAGACGAAAGAGGGGATGCCGGGGCATCCCCAAGCTTAGGCTTTTGGTTGTCCTTGAATTTTACCTTGGGGTGCCTTGTGCATCCCCAAGCTTAGACTCTTGCCACTTCTTATTCCAAAATCCATCAACTCTTTACCCAGAAACTTGAAAACTTCACAACACAAAACTTCAACAGAAAATCTCATGAGCTCCGTTAGTATAAGAAAATAAACCACCACTTTAAGGTAATGTAATGAACTCATTCTTTATTTATATTGGTGTTAAACCTACTGTATTCCAACTTCCCTATGGTTCATACCCCCCCGATACTATTCAGAGATTCATCAAAATAAGCAAACAACGCACGAAAAACAGAATCTGTCAAAAACAGAACAGTCTGGACTTGTTCGAATACTTATGGAACTCAAAAAATTCTGAAATAAATTGGTGGATGTGAGGAATTTGTCTATTAATCATTTTCAAAAAGAATCAACCTAAAATTACTCTCCAGTAAAAAATGGCAGCTAATCTCATGAGCGCAAAAGTTTCTGTTCTTTACAGCAAGAATGCAAAGACTTCACCCAAGTCTTCCCAAAGGTTCTACTTGGCACAAACACTAATTAAAACATAAAACCACATCAGCTAGATGAATTATTTATTACTAATCATGAACAAAAAGCAAAGAACAAAAATGAAATTGGGTTGCCTCCCAACAAGCGCTATCGTTTAACGCCCCTAGCTAGGCATTGATAATTTCGATGATGCTCACATGAAAGACAAGAATTGAAACACAAAGAGAGCATCATATGGCATATGAAAAACACATATAAGTCTAACATACTTCCTATGCATAGGCATCTTATAGGCAAATAAATTATCAAGACAAGCAAAAACTAGCATATGCAAGAAAGAAGTGAGAAATAATAACAATCTCAACATAACGAGAGATAATTTAGTAACATGAAAATTTCTACAACCATATTTTCCTCTCTCATAATAATTACATGTGGGATCATATTCAAATTCAACAATATAACTCTCACATAAAATTTCCTCTACATGATCCACATGCATGCAAAGTTGACACTCTTCCAAAATAGTGAGAATATCATTAACTAAAGTCATGACCTCTCCAAACCCACTTTTATCAAAAACTTCATAAGATTGAACATTATCCAAATATGTGGGATCTAAAGTTGATACTCTTCCAAACCCACTTTCAGTATTATTGCAAACATTATTATCAATCTCATATTCATCATGGGGCTTAAATAAATTTTCAAGATTGTAAGAAGAATCACCCCAATCATGATAATTGCAACAAGTAGTGGACATAACAAAACTAGCATCCCCAAGCTTAGGGTTTTGCATATTATTAGCACAATTGACATTAACAGAATTTATAATAATATCATTGCAATCATGCTTTTCATTCAAGGAGCTATCGTGAATCACTTCATAAATTTCTTCTTTCAACACTTCATCACAATTTTCAGATTCATGAATTTCAAGCAAAACCTCATAAAGATAATCTAGTGCACTCAACTCACTAGCAATTGGTTCTTCATAATTGGATCTTTTAAAAAGATTAGGAAGGGGATGAGGATCCAGAACAATAGATTTTTAGCAAGCGAAGATGCAAGCAAATAGCAGGCACATGGCAACACAAGCAAACATAAGATCGAACGGAAGAAGGGTGAAGAAAAGGGCAAATCTTTGTGAAGTGGGGGAGAGGAAAAGGAGAGGCGAATGGCAAATAATGTAATGCGAGGGAGAAGAGTTTATGATGGGTACTTGGTATGTCTTGACTTGGCGTAGATCTCCCCGGCAACGGCGTCAGAAATCCTTCTTGCTACCTCTTGAGCATGCGTTGGTTTTCCCTTGAAGAGGAAAGGGTGATGCAGCAAAGTAGTGTAAGTATTTCCCTCAGTTTTTGAGATCCAAGGTATCAATCTAGTAGGAGACAATGCACAAGTCACCTAGTACCTGCACAAACAATCAAGAACCTTGCAACCAACGCGATAAAGGGGTTGTCAATCCCTTCACGGTCACTCGCAAAAGTGAGATCTTATAAAGAAAGATAGTAAAGTAAATATTTTTGGTATTTTTGTTGTATAGATTTGAAAGTAAAGATTGCAAAATAGTAAATGAGATGTGATGTAAATAAAAGAGATGCAATATAATAAGAAAGAGACCCGGGGGCCATAGGTTTCACTAGTGGCTTCTCTCAAGATAGCATGTATTACGGTGGGTGAACAAATTACTGCCGAGCAATTGATAGAAAAGCGCATAGTTATGAAGATATCTAAGGCATTGATCATGAATAAAGGCATCACGTCCGTGTCAAGTAGACCGAAACGATTCTGCATCTACTACTATTACTCCACACATCGACCGCTATCCAGCATGCATCTAGAGTATTAAGTTCATAAGAACATAGTAACACATTAAGCAACATGACATGATGTAGAGGGATAAACTCAAGCAATAAGATATAAACCCCATCTTTTTATCCTCGATGGAAACAATACAATATGTGCCTTGCTGCCCCTACTGTCACTGGGAAAGGACACCGCAAGATTGAACCCTAAGCTAAGCACTTCTCCCATTGCAAGAAAGATCAATCTAGTAGGCCAAACTAAACCGATAATTCGAAGAGACTTGCAAAGATATCAAATCATGCATATAAGAATTCAGAGAAGAACCAAATAATTTTCATAGATAATCTTGTTCATAAATCCACAATTCATCGGATCTCGGCAAACACACTGCAAAAGAGTATTACATCGAATAGATCTCCAAAAACATCGAGGAGAACTTTGTATTGAGAATCAGAGAGAGAGAGAGAAGAAGCCATCTAGCTAATAACTATGGACCCGAAGGTCTGTGGTAAACTACTCACGCTTCATTGGAGAGGCAATGGTGTTGATGTAGAAGCCCTCCGTGATCGATTCCCCCTCCGGCAGATCGCCGGAAAAGGCCCCAAGATGGGATCTCACGGGTATAGATGGTTGCGGCGGTGGAAAAGTGGTTTCGTGGCTCTCTCTGATCGATCTAGGGTATAAGAGTATATATAGGTGAAAGAAGTACGACGGTGGAGCTACGAGGGGCCCACGAGGGTGGGGGCACGCCTACCCTCCTGGGCGTGCCCTCCTGCCTCGTGGCGTTCTAGACTTCAACTCGAAGTCTTCTAGATTGCTTTCGGTCCAAGAAAGATCATCGCGAAGGTTTCATTCCGTTTGGACTCCGTTTGGTATTCCTTTTCTGCGAAACACTAAAATAGGCAAAAAAACAAAAATTGGCACTGGGCCTCCGGTTAATAGGTTAGTCCTAAAAATAATATAAAAGAGCATATTAAAGACCATTAAACATCCAAAACAGATAATATAATAGCATGGAACAATAAAAAATTATAGATACGTTGGAGATGTATCACTGCTTATATATTGGGCATCAAGATCTATAGAGATAGATCAAGACGCTTAATAGGACTTTCACAAAGCACATACTTGACAAAGTTTTGAAGAAGTTCAAAATGGATCAGTCAAAGAAAGGGTTCTTGCCTGTGTTACGAGGTGTGAAGTTGAGTAAGACTCAAAACCCGACCACGGCAAAATATATAGAGAGAATGAAAGTCATTCCCTATGCCTCAGTCATAGGTTCTATAAAGTATGCCATGCTATGTACCAGACCTGTAGTGTGCCTTGCCATGAGTTTGGCAAGGGGGTACAATAGTGATCTAGGAGTGGACCACTGACAACGGTCAAAATTATCCTTAGGTACCTGGAAAGGACTAAGGAAATGTTTCTCGATTATGGAGGTGATAAAGAGTTCGTTGTAAAGGGTTACATCGATGCAAGCTTTAACACCAAACCAGATGACTTTGAGTCTCAATCTGGATATGTATTGAACGTGGGAGCTATTAGCTAGAGTAGCATCATTCAGAGCATTGTGGACATAGAAATTTGCAAAATACATACGGATCTGAATGTGACAAACCCGTTGACTAAACCTCTCTCACAAGCAAAACATGATCACACCTTAGTACTCTTTGAGTGTTAATCACATGGCAATGTGAACTAGATTATTGACTCTAGTAAACTCTTTGGGTGTTAGTCACATAGCGATGTGAACTATGGGTATTAGTCACATGGCGATGTGAACTAGATTATTGACTCTAGTGCAAGTGGGAGACTGATGGAAATATGCCCTAGAGGCAATAATAGAATGGTTATTATTATATTTCCTTATTCATGATAAAAGTATATTATTCGTGCTAGAATTGTATTGGTCGAAAACTTAAATACATGTGTGAATGCATAAACAAATATCGTGTCCCTAGTAAGCCTCTACTAGACTAGCTCGTTGTACAAAGATGGTTAAGGTTTCCTAACCATAGACATGTGTTATCATTTGATAACGGGATCACATCATTAGGAGAATGATGTGATGGACAAGACCCATCCGTTAGCTTAGCATATTGATCGTCCAGTTTTATTGCCATTGCTTTCTTCATGTCAAATACATATTCCTTCGACTAGTAGATTATGCAACTCCCGGATACCGGAGGAATACGTTGTGTGCTATCAAACGTCACAACGTAACTGGGTGATTATAAAGATGATCTACAGATATCTCCAAAGGTGTTTGTTGGGTTGGCATAGATCGAGATTAGGATTTGTCACTCTGAGTATGGAAGAGGTATCTCTGGGCCCTCTCACTAATGCACATCATAAGAAGCCTTGCAAGCAAAGTGACTAGTGAGTTAGTTACAGGATGATGTATTACAGAACGAGTAAAGAGACTTGTCGGTAACGAGATTGAACTAGGTATGTAGATACCAACGATCGAATCTCGGGCAAGTAACATACGAGGACAAAGGGAATAACGTATGTTGTCAAAACGGTCCGACCGATAAAGATCTTCGTAGAATATGTAGGAGCCAATATGAGCATCCAGGTTCTGCTATTGGTTATTGACCGGAGAAGTGTCTCGGTCATGTCTACATACACTAGTAGAAAACAGGGCATAGGTCACACGGCAGTTTTCACATTAGCCCCGGTTCAGTCACGAACCGGGACCCATGGGGGCATTCGTCCCGGTTCATGAGCCCAAGGGGCCGGCGGGGGCCTCGTGGGCATTGGTCCCGGTTCGTATCGAACCATTTGTCCCGGTTCGAGCCACGAACCGGGACTAATGGTCCTCGCTCCTGGCCCACAACCATTTGTCCCGGTTCTTGGCATGAACAGGGACAGAAGGCCCGGATTTAGTACCGGTTCATGCCACGAACCGGGACCAATGAGGTGCCTATATATACCCCTCGCCCGCGAGCAGAGCACTCCAGTGCTCTGTTTTTCTCTGGCCGGCGAGGGGAGGGCTTTGTGGTGCTCTAGCTCACCTCCTATGCACATGAGGTGTTCGATGAAATGCCCGAGCCACACTAGTTAAGCTTTGTCCTCTCGAAGCTCGACCTCAAGCTCCATTTTCCTCGAGATTTGTCTAGGTTTAGCGGCCCGTCACGTCCCATTCCCGTCTTCACCGCCGTCGACCGCCCGCGCCGATCTCGTCGCCGGCAACACCGTGGTGAGCCTCTTGTTCTTATCTTCTTTTTGAAAGAAAAAAATTCTTACTTTAGATAGATACTTGTCTAATTTTCTTACTATTTTATTCCTTCTTATTACATAGTGCGATGGTTTTGGTATCCGCCCCCGTCGGCCCTCGTCCTGTCTATGATTCGGATGTGGTATATATTATCTTTTTATAACTATTTGATTCATTTATTGTTTATGACAAATATACCGACCAGCGTGACATAGATTTTATTTATCTAGGAGGTGGTTGAACCGGAAATTCTAACCGACCCTATTGTCGAGAGGTTAAATTTAGTTGAAGAAGAAAACAATTACTTGAAGGAAAAAATAAAAAAATTGAGGAGGAGAAGATGATATTGGAGTTGCATGTTGCGGATGTCGTCGATGATCACAAGATCAAGATGGATGCAATGCGCTTGAAGATTAGAAAGATTAGAAAATATGCCATTCATACCGAGGCTTGGTATCATTATGCCGTTGGATCAATTGTTACCTTGGTTGCGATTATGATCGCATTTGTTTTCGCATTGAAATGTTTTACATAGTTTCAATGTATGGTTTAATTAATTAGATGCTCTGGAGAGCTATATATATGTTGTTAGATGAGAACTATGTATGTACTTTGGTTCTAATGTGATGATGAACTTCTATTAATTTGGTCACTTAATTATCTATTCATGATGTTCTGTAATGGTTTTTGACACACTTAATTATATATAATGCACGCAGATGAACCGGCAATGGATGTACGGTGACAGACACACCTCCGAGTACATTAAGGGCGTGCATGATTTTCTCGAAGTGGCTGAGGCAAACAAGCAGAATGGTTTTATGTGTTGTCCATGCCCTACATGTGGGAATACGAAGTCTTACTCTGACCGGAAAATCCTTCATGCCCACCTGCTTTACAAGGGTTTCATGCCACACTATAATGTTTGGACGAGGCACGGAGAAATGGGGGTTATGATGGAAGACGGCGAAGAAGAAGAGGACGATGACAACTATGTGCCCCCTGAATACGGTGATGCTGCAACGGGGGAAGCTGCTGAAGATCAAGAGGAACCAGACGATGTGCCCAATGATGCTGCAAGGGGGGAAGCTGCTGAAGATGAAGAGGAACCAGTGCCCGATGATGATGATCTCCGCCGGGTCATTGTCGATGCAAGGACGCAATGCGAAAGTCAAAAGGAGAAGCTGAAGTTCGATCGCATGTTAGAGGATCACAAAAAAGGGTTGTACCCCAATTGCGAAGATGGCAACACAAAGCTCGGTACCGTACTGGAATTGCTGCAGTGGAAGGCAGAGAATGCTGTGCCTGACAAAGGATTTGAGAAGCTATTGAAAATATTGAAGAAGAAGCTTCCAAAGGATAACGAATTGCCCGACAGTACATACGCAGCAAAGAAGGTCGTATGCCCTCTAGGATTGGAGGTGCAGAAGATACATGCATGCCCTAATGACTGCATCCTCTACCGCGGTGCGTACAAGGATCTGAACGCATGCCCGGTATGCGGTGCATTGCGGTATAAGATCAGACGAGATGACCCTGGTGATGTTGACGGCGAGCCCCCCAGGAAGAGGGTTCCTGCGAAGGTGATGTGGTATGCTCCTATAATACCACGGTTGAAACGTCTGTTCAGAAACGAAGAGCATGCCAAGTTGATGCGATGGCACAGTGAGGACCGTAAGAAAGACGGGAAGTTGAGAGCACCCGCTGACGGGTCGCAGTGGAGAAAAATCGAGAGAAAGTACTGGGCTGAGTTTGCAGCTGACCCAAGGAACGTATGGTTTGGTTTAAGCGCGGATGGCATTAATCCTTTCGGGGAGCAGAGCAGCAATCACAGCACCTGGCCCGTGACTCTATGTATGTATAACCTTCCTCCTTGGATGTGCATGAAGCGGAAGTTCATTATGATGCCAGTTCTCATCCAAGGCCCTAAGCAACCCGGCAACGACATTGATGTGTACCTAAGGCCATTAGTTGAAGAACTTTTACAGCTGTGGAATGGAAACGGTGTACGTACGTGGGATGAGCACAAACAGGAGGAATTTAACCTGCACGCGTTGCTGTTTGTAACCATCAACGATTGGCCCGCTCTCAGTAACCTTTCAGGACAGACAAACAAGGGATACCACGCATGCACGCACTGTTTAGATGACACTGAAAGTATATACCTGGACAAAAGCAGGAAGAATGTGTACCTGGGCCATCGTCGATTTCTTCCGACCAACCATCAATGTCGAAAGAAAGGCAAGCATTTCAAAGGCGAGGCAGATCACCGGAAGAAGCCCGCCATGCGTACCGGTGATCACGTACTTGCTATGGTCAATGATTTACACGTAATCTTTGGAAAGGGTCCCGGCGGACTAGCTGTTCCGAATGACGTTGAGGGACACGCACCCATGTGGAAGAAGAAATCTATATTTTGGGACCTACCCTACTGGAAAGAGCTAGAGGTCCGCTCTTCAATCGACGTGATGCACGTGACGAAGAACCTTTGCGTGAACCTGCTAGGCTTCTTGGGCGTGTATGGGAAGACAAAAGATACACCTGAGGCACGGGAGGACCTGCAACGTTTGCACGAAAAAGACGGCATGCCTCCGAAGCAGTATGAAGGTCCTGCCAGCTACGCTCTTACGAAAGAAGAGAAAGAAATCTTCTTTGAATGCCTGCTCAGTATGAAGGTCCCGACTGGCTTCTCGTCGAATATAAAGGGAATAATAAATATGCCAGAGAAAAAGTTCCAGAACCTAAAGTCTCATGACTGCCACGTGATTATGACGCAACTGCTTCCGGTTGCATTGAGGGGGCTTCTACCGGAAAACGTCCGATTAGCCATTGTGAAGCTATGTGCATTCCTCAATGCAATCTCTCAGAAGGTGATCGATCCAGAAATCATACCAAGGCTAAGGAGTGATGTGGCGCAATGTCTTGTCAGTTTCGAGCTGGTGTTCCCACCATCCTTCTTCAATATCATGACGCACGTCCTAGTTCATCTAGTCGACGAGATTGTCATTCTGGGGCCCGTATTTCTACACAATATGTTCCCCTTTGAGAGGTTCATGGGAGTCCTAAAGAAATATGTCCGTAACCGCGCTAGGCCAGAAGGAAGCATCTCCATGGGCCATCAAACAGAGGATGTCATTGGGTTTTGTGTTGACTTCATTCCTGGCCTTAAGAAGATAGGTCTCCCTAAATCGCGGTATGAGGGGAGACTGACTGGAAAAGGCACGCTTGGAGGGGGGAACTCAATAATATGCAGGGACGGATATTCTTGGTCTGAAGCACACTACACAGTTCTACAGAACTCTACCTTGGTGACCCCGTATGTCGATGAACACAAGAACAGTCTGCGCTCCAAACACCCGGAGCAGTGTGACGACTGGATTACATGTGAACACATCAGGACTTTCAGCAGTTGGTTGGAAACACGTCTCAGAGGTGACACCACTGTTTGTGATGAGTTGTACTCGTTGTCCAGGGGACCATCTTCGACTGTATTGACTTACAAAGGATACGAGATAAATGGGAATACATTTTACACGATCGCCCAAGATCAAAAGAGCACCAACCAAAACAGCGGTGTCCGCTTTGATGCAGCAACCGAGAGGGGAAAGGACACATATTATGGTTACATAATGGACATATGGGAACTTGACTACGGACATGATTTTAAGGTCCCTTTGTTTAAGTGCAAATGGGTCAATCTGTCAGGAGGCGGGGTACAGGTAGACCCACAGTACGGAATGACAACAGTGGATCTGAACAATCTTGGGTACACTGACGAACCGTTCGTCCTAGCCAATGATGTGGCACAGGTTATCTATGTGAAGGACATGTCTACCAGACCGAGGAAAAGAAAAGATAAGGAAGCGAATACATCATACGATGAGCCAAAGCGGCACATAGTTCTTTCAGGAAAAAGGGACATTGTGGGAGTGGAGGGCAAGACAGACATGTCTGAAGATTATGAAAAGTTTCATGAAATTCCTCCCTTCAAAGTCAAGGCTGACCCAAGCATCCTGATAAACGATGAAGATTATCCATGGTTACGGCGCAATAAGCAAATGACACAAGCGAAGAAAAAGTGAAGACTTTCTCCCGCAACTATTATGATGATAGCATGCCAACTTTGTAATAGACGAGTATGATACCATTGTCCGTTTTGTACAAGAAGTGCATCTAGTTTTTGCCGTAACCCTCTCAACTTTCTTGCACATGCTATGTGGATGAAATGATGATACCATGCCAACTTTCAACCTTTTCAGAGTTCATTTGAAATGCTTTATAAGCCCTGAGTGCAGAGAGGTTAGGCCCGTAAGCCTGCTTTAGAGAGGAGCTCGACAGCTCAGGCGCACCGCACCTTATAAACAGGTGCGGCTCTCTCTTAGCTAGCGAGGTGGGACTAAACTCACCACCACGCCGCTGTGCAAGGCCATTGGTCCCGGTTGGTGGCACGAACCGGGACCAATTCCACCCTTTGGTCCCTGTTGGTGCCACGAACCGGTACTAATGAGGCTGTGGCCCCACGAGCACCTTTAGTACCTGTTCGTGGCACGAACCGGTACTAGAGTTTCTTACTAGCTAAGCAGTTTTTTAGTCCCACCTCGCTAGCTGAGAGGCACCAGGAGCGGTTTATAAGCCCTGAGTGCAGAGACGATGATGAAGAGGCGCAATGCTCACGTTGCTTAGCTTCAAGCCTTGAGGAATAAGGTAGACTGCATCGAGCTATGTGCAGTGCAGTCTACACTATTCCGAAAGGCTTGAAACAAATCAACGCGCATTGCGCCTCTTTTTTATTTTTAATCATTAAAAGCAAAAAGAATTTTCATAAAGAACTTTTTTTGATAGAAACTTTAATAGCAGAAAGAATTATCATAAAGTAAAATAAATAAGTAATTAGAAACAAAATAAAATAAATAAGTTTTTTGTTGTAAGTAGAAATAAAACAAAATAAATATAGCAAAAAAGAAAATAAAAAACTAAATACAGCAAAAAGAATTTTCATAAAGAACTAATGGCACTAATAGAAAGTTTATATGTTTTCTAAAACTAATGGCACTAACAGACAGTTTATAATTTTGCTGACCTAAAAGCAAAAAGAATTAAAAAATAAAGCAAAAAACAAAAGAAAATAAATAATGCAAAAAAATTAAAAAACTGCCACCTATTGGGCCACCACGGCCTGAATACGACTAGAAACCCAACCTGGGCCAGGATTCAGGCCCGCAGAAGGCCCAATAGGCCAAGAGACAGCACAGTGTGACATTAGGCCCGTAAGCCTGCATTTGAGAGGAGCTCGAGAGGGCAGCCGCAGTGGAGCTTATAAACCACTCCGAGCCCCTCTCAACTAGCGAGGTGGGACTAAACTTTTGGCCGCGGGCAGCGCAAGGCCTTTGGTCCCGGTTGGTGGCACCAACCGGGACCAATGCCCCCCCTTTAGTCCCGGTTGGTGCCACCAACCGGGACCAAAGGCCGCCGCTTCCCGCCCTTTGGGCTGCTGAAAAGAGGCCTTTGGTCCCGGTTGGTGGCACCAACCGGGACTAATGCCCACCTTTAGTCCCGGTTGGTGCCACGAACCGGGACTAAAGGCTTTGCTATATAAGTCCACACTTAGGAAATTTTCGACATACCTCGCCAGTTGCCCCCGACGCCGCCAGGCTGCCCGTGCTCGCTGTCGCCGCCCGCTCCTCATCGCCGTCGCCCCGCGCCCTTGCCTCGACGGGTCGCCGCCCGGTGCTCGTCGCCGTCGCCCTGCCCCCACGCGCCGCCCCGCCTCGTGCTCCCCTGCTCGCGCGCGCCGCCTCGGCGCCCCGAGCCCCCCTGCCCGACCCGTGCGTGCTCGCCGGCGCCCTCGCCGCCCCCGCCCCGTCCCGGCCCCGTGCGCCGGCGCCCTCGCCGCCCCCGCCCCCGCCGTCGCCATCGTCCTAGCCGCCCCCGCTGTGAGAGCCGCCGCCCCGGCTCTGTTTTTTTATTTTTATTAGTTTAATTTTTTTGTTCATATGTGATGTATATGTGTATGTGGCTATAATGTATATGTGAACAAAAAAAAATTGTATGTATGTAGATGTTCAAAATGTATGAATATATATGTCAAAATTGTTTTTTTGTTCATATATAGAAAGTTCTTATATATGACAATGGATATATATTCGATATATATGAGAAATGATGATCCACATGGAAAAGTTTTATATATGCAAAAAGTTACAATTTTAGAAAAGTTTTACATATCTAGCTAGGAAGGGAAGAAGAAGAAAAAGAAGGATAGGAAAGAAGAAAATAAGAAGAGGAAAGAAAAAAGAAGAGGAGAGGAAGAAGAGGAGATATAAATAAGAAGAGGAAAAAAGAAGAAAAAGAAGAGGAGAAGAAGAAAGGAATAGAGGAGAAGAAGAAAAAATTTCTTCTTCTCCTCTATTCCTTTCGCTTTCTCCTCTTTTTTCTTCTTCTTTTTTTTTCTTCTTTTTTTTCTTCAATCCTCTCCTCTATTCCTTTCTTCTTCTCTCCTCTTTTTATTTCTTCTTCATTTTCTTATGTTTTATCGGGTCTGTCGTCGTCGATATATACCCCTCCCGATAACTTCAACACGAGGGGGGGTCGATATACCCCCTCCCCGATAACATTATTTTCCCGTGTATATATGTCGTCGTTGTCGATATAACCCCCTCCTGATAACTTCAACACGTGGGGGGGGGGTCGATATACCCCCTCCCCGATAACATTATTTTCCCGTGTATGTATGTTGTCGTTGTCGATATTACCCCCTCCCGATAACTTCAACACGAGGGGGGATAACTTCAACACGAGGGGGGGTCGATATACCCCCTCCCCGATAACATTATTTTCCCGTGTATGTATGTCGTCGTTGTCGATATAAAACCCCCTCCCGATAACTTCAACACGTGGGGGGGGGGTCGATATACCCCCTCCCCGATAACATTATTTTCCCGTGTATGTATGTCGTCGTTGTCGATATATATAACTCCCTCCCAGATAACTTCGACATGATGGACGGTCGATATGTATACCCCCTCTCGACCGTGATAACTTATACCACGGGAGCACCCCCCGGCCCTCTCGCTCGACCAAAACTCTCGAGGACACCCAAACCCTAGAAAAAAACGATGTCGGTCTCCTACCCCCTCCCGCCGCGCCCCTACCCTTGAAGCGTTGCCTAGGCCACCCCAAACCCGGAATAAGCTAGGTCTACGTTTGCACTAATATATCCACCTGCTGTCATGTTTGTGTAATAATTGCCATGTTGTAATATTTGCAGAAACAATGGAGCACGGACGAGATGAGCAAGCAGAAGATGTGTTGGGGGACATAATCTTAGCCGGAGGTGATATCTTGTCGTATCTTAGCGACAATGATGGTCTGGAAGAACAGGGTGAAGAAGCAGGCTGCGGTGATCGAAGAGTGGAGGAGGAAAGACATGATTATGATGGCTCCGGTGACCCAATGCTGGTGCAAGAAGGAGCCCGTGGTGACGGCTCCGGTGACCGAACAGAGTCCGGCCAGGTAAATATATTAGTTAAGCCTGTGCTGACTAGCTAATTGATGCATTCATTGTTTTGGTATGTACACATATTAATTAACACTCGTCTTTCTTCTTTTTTCTAGCCCTCCGGATTGAGCACAACTGCGGTAAAGAGACGAGGCCCGAAGAGAAAGTTGCGCTCGGATGAAAGGTTTGAGATCACAGCAATCGCGCGCGACGGCCAACCGATTGAACCCCTCCGGACAAAGGATGCTTTTGCTGCTCAGTGCGGGGTTCTAGTTAGGGACAAGATCCCGATCAGCATCCACCAATGGTATAAGCCTAAGAAGGAAGACCCTGAGGTGTCTTATGTCAATGATATGCAGAAAGATGATCTTTGGACTGAGCTGAAGGCAAATTTCACCCTACCGCCAGAGGAGGATCCGGAGAAGCCAGTTATAGAGCAATTAATCAAGTCTCATGCTCTTAAGAAGATGGCAGACCTATTCAGGAGGTGGAAGAATGAGCTGAAAACTTTTGTCGACAAAGAAGAGACACCAGAATTCGTCGGCCGGTATGAGAAGATCAGAGATCACTGGCCCGCATTTGTGGCCCACAAGACATCGGAAAAGAGTAAGAAGATGTCAGCGACAAACAAGCAGAATGCTGCGAAGAAGAAGCTTCACCATCGCACGGGGTCAGGTGGCTACCTCAAAGCCCGGCCTAAGTGGGCCAAGTCTGAGAGGGATCTGCTTGATAAAGGGATCGAACCAGAGACAATGAACTGGCCAGACCGTTGCCGGACTTGGTTCTTCGGGGCTGGCGGAACCTTGGACCCTGTATCAGGGAGGTGTCGTTGGACGGACGAGCAACTTGCAATACCCGTCAAGAAGCTTAAGCACTATATCGATGCAGCGCAGCAAGGGACGTTCGTTCCAGACAGAGAGAACGACGAGCTCACAATGGCCCTCGGGAATCCTGAGCACCCTGGACGGACACGAGGCACGCCAGGCTCCGTTCCGTGGAAGGCTGGTTTTCCGGACGCGGGCGGTTACAAAACCCAGGAGAGGAGGAAAAAAGTGGAGCAGATCCAAATTCAGCGTCTGCACGAAAGGGTTCAAGTGCTAGAGGAACGAGACGGCAATAGAGATGCCGAAACTGCCCCCGAAGCTACACCGCCATCTCAGCGTAGAAGCAGCGTGGCTTCCACCGAGCTGCCTCAGCTGGAGCATGCGGCTACTCCTAGCTACCCCGTGGATGCTATCACGGAGTCTCAACATTGCCACCTTATGGCGGAATGGCAGAACTTGAAAGTCAAGGCGGCTGTTGGCTCTGTTTTACCTACTGAACCCGGCGCAACCTACCACTGCCGGCCGATTCCAGAAGGATATGCTAGGGTGATGGTGGATGAAATAACGGAGGGATTTGAGGACCTCCAGCTTGACCACCCTACCGGTGAAGGGGAGACTCGGCTGGGTTTAGCTCTGAAGACTCCATGCCTATGGCGGAAGGAGCTCATCAAGCTTCCGAACTGGACGGCTCCGGCGAGTAAGGGCACTCCGCCTCCTCCTCCGCCTCCTCCTCCGGCGAGTGATCAGGGCACTCAGCCTCCTTCTCCGGCGCGTGGCGGCACTCCGCCTCCTTCTCCGCCAGCGCCGGCGCGCCAGGGCAGCCAGCCTCCTCCTTCTCCGCCTCGTCAGCAAGGGCGGAAGAGACCCGCCGCCGCTGCGGCTGCTCCGGCGCGTCGTAGTCCTTCTCCTCCGCCTCGTAAGCAAGGAAAGAAGACAGCCGCAGCCGCTCCGTCTGCTCTGCCGGCGTCTAGCAGTACAGCTGCCAGAGGCGGGAGGCAATACAGATTCGGTCCTTCTCTGAAGACTCCAGAGAAGTTACCATATGAGAGGACCGAGGAGGAGAACGCGAAGATCGTGCGAGCCGAAGTGAAGAACTTCTTTGAAGGGGTCAAAGCAAAGAAACATCCACCTCCGGAGGAGAAGGTAGATCCGGTGAAAGCAAAGCGCACTCTGGCTGCCCTGACAAAACCACCAAAGTCTCCGCCAAGAGGCAACTATGAGCGCGTTCTTGGAAAGGCATATGCCGAAGCGGAGCGGTCGGGAAGTACTGTCAGTGATAAAAGGATGAAAGAACGACGAGCTGGGAAAAAAATTGCCCAGCTCGGCGAACAAGCGAACCAATCGTGCCCCCCGCTCAAGGTGTCAAAAGACATCGTCGCTAATGATCCGGGTATGGTGCCCGGTTATAGCAATCTTGGAGATTACCTGCCCGACGATGTACATTATGAAATCATGGAGGTGGACAACCACAAATACCATTACGGGAAGCCTCTCGTCAAAGATGTCAGATCTCTAAGCACGATGATGCGAAGACTACATGATTGGTACATGAAAACCTGCAGAGAGTCTGATGGGATGAGTACTTTGACGCTGAGAGTTAAACCGGAGCATGACCTCGTTGGAATTGAACTGCTGAATGTTCCATTTGAGGATTTCTTCCAGTTTTACAATCTAAAGTCCCTCGATAAAACAACGATCACTTGCTACTGTCTGTAAGTAGTACTACTTCTGTCATTAAGTCTCTCTATATAGGTCAGCTCTTTCATTGCATGTATTTATACTTATCCTCACTATATTATGCAGATTGAAGATCGCCGAATTGAAGAAAAGACAAATCGGTGATATTGGGTTCATCAACACAAATCTCATAGATGCATATACGGTTGAAAAACATCCCAAAGAAGCCGAGGCCAACTTGCTACAATCGTTGGTATTAAATCAAAACAAAGATATAATACTCTTTCCTTACAACTTCAAGTGAGTGTTATTGTCTTCTGCATATTCGGTTTCCCTTATTAGTCCAGGTTATGGTAATGTAATTGATGACTTATGCATGCATGCGCAGCTTCCACTATATTCTCCTAGAGATTAAGCTTGAGCCGGGAGTAGTAACCGTCTTAGACTCGAGACGAAAAGATCCCCAGGACTATGCGAACATGACTCAAATGCTCCAGAAGTAAGTTAAATCGATCATTATCCACCATATCAGCAACTTTGTTCATTTCCTGATATCAAGTAATTGTTTTCTTTGTCTGGCAGGGTTTGGAGAAAATTCACCTCAAAAGCCCCGGGACTGCCGAACCAGCTGCAATTTAGACACCCGAAAGTAAGTACTATAGTAGCATGTTCCGCGCATCTCCTAGTGATTCAAGCGCTAGTTTGATCAATACCATTTAGCATGCTTGCTTATCAGTTTGATTGACCTCTATTTCTTGTAAAGTGGTTGTGGCAGCAACCCGGGAATAATTACTGTGGATACTACGTTTGCGAGTCCATCCGCTACCATACCTGTGAGCGGGGCTACACTGAAGAACAATATGAAGTGCGTAAGCAATAATATTCACAATTTTATTTTATTACCATCATTTGTGTTGAGTTTCATTTATTCATATATATATGTATTGACCCCCTTCTTCAAATTAGATTTTTCGGAAGCGGGATCAACTCCTAGCAGAAGATCGTATGCGAGGAATTCAAGAGGAATTGGCGGCATTCTTCCTTGACCACGTGATCGCTGAAAACGGAGAATACTATGTGGACCCTGTGTTCCTACAATATAATTAGGAGATTGTATTGTAAGAGATAATTATTGTATATATGTAGCCGGTAGTGTCGGATAGATATACGAGAACTTGTTGTTCGACCAATATCTCGGAGAAGGAGAGGTGGTCGATATCACTTCTCTCTGTCTGCATATGTTCATGACGATCTTCTGTTTCCTTCATTTGATTACTAGCTAGCGTGTCTACTCCTCTCCATACGTATATAGTACGTAGCGTCGACCAAGCACGGAGATAAGAGAGGACACTTCTCTCTATTAATTAGCTAGCTAACACAATATATGAAACACCTAAATTAACCCCCCAAAACCCCTAAACCACCCCCTTTAAAAAAAACAAAAACCTCAGCTCCTGCTAGGGGCTGACGCGTGGATGCCTATTGGTCCCGGTTGGTGGCACCAACCGGGACCAAAGGCCCTCCTGCCTGGGCTCCCCGCACCGGCCACGTGGATGGCCTTTAGTCCCGGTTCGTGTAAGAACCGGGACTAAAGGGCTAGGGCATTAGTAACGACGCTTTAGTCCCGGTTCCAGAACCGGGACTAAAGGCCTTATGAACCGGGGTAAAAGCCCCTTTTCCTACTAGTGATAGTTCTCGAACCCGTAGGGTCCGCACGCTTAACGTTCGATGACGATATTGTATTATATGAGTTATGTGATTTGGTGACCGAATATTGTTCGGAGTCCCGGATGAGAACACGGACATGACGAGGAGTCTCGAAATGGTCGAGAGGTAAATATTGATATATAGGACGATAGTATTCGGACAATGGAAGTGTTCCGGAGTATATCGGGTATTTATCGGAGTACCGGAGGGGTTACCATAACCCCCGGGGGAGGTATATGGGCCATATGGGCCATAAGAGGGAAGCACACCAGCCCACAAGGGGTGGCGCCCCCCCCCCCCTTGGAATGTGGCTGAATTGGAGAAGGAAAAAGGGGGGGTTCGGCCCCCCTTCCTTTCTCTCTTCCCCTTTCCTTTCTTCTCCGATGGAAAAAGGAAAGGGGGGCGCCACTTGGGGAAACCCCAAGTAGGATTCAGATCCTACTTGGGGCGCCCCCTGGCTGTTTCTCCTCCCCTCCCACCTATATATATGTGGGGAGGGGGCGCCTAGAAGACACAACGTCAATTGTTAGCCGTGTGCGGCGCCCCCCTCCACAGTTTACACCCATGGTCATATTCTCGCGGTGCTTAGGGGAAGCCCTGCGCATATCACTTCACCATCACCGTCACCACGCCGTCGTGCTGACGGAACTCATCTACTACCTCAACACCTTGCTGGATCAATAAGGCGAGAGACGTCACCGAGCTGAACATGTGCATAACTCGGAGGTGTCGTACGTTCGGTGCTTGATCGGTCGGAGCTAGAAAAGTTTGACTACATCAACCTCGTTGTCAGAACGGTTCCGCTTTCGGTCTACGAGGGTACATAGACACACTCTCCCCCTCGTTGCTATGCATCTCCATGGATAGATCATTGCGTGTGCGCAGAATTTTTGTTTTGTTTTTCCATGCTCCCAACACTCATCCTTCAACACGAGCATACCCATATGTGAGGTCATATTTACAATATCATGCTAAGTCTCTTGGGACTAGATTGTAATCTTGTTTATCTTTTTGGATCTCTTTTTGTTGTTTGATGGGTGTGTGGTTTTGGTGTGTTTCTAGGGTTTCCTCATGTGCATGTGTTTGTTTAATCAATAAATTACAATGTACCCATTCTAAAAGAAGTGTGTGTTCAACCCATTATGCGAGAGGCTCATATGGTGTGTTCTACACTTAACAGATAAACATAGGGCTCATTTGGTTTGAAGCACTTTTGAAGGATTCTTACATGCTTTTCAGTCGTGAGGATTGTTTCCCTGCATTTAGCGTTCGTTTTGTAAGAATAGAATTACTATATTCCATTATATTGTGTTTGTATTGACTTGATTCGTGCTCCTACAGAATTTCTAAGGATTGGAACGAGCAGAACATCTTATTCCTTTTTGTAAACAGAATGAGACCTTAAACAAGTCATTATAATGAGTAACTAAATTAGCACTTTGTAATTTTTAAGCACATGTGTTTCATCACCGAGGACTATTTTAAGGACTTATCCCGAGTTTTGCAAGTACTCCCTCCGTTCCTAAATATTAGTCTTTTTAGAGATTTCAAATGGACTACCATATACGGATGTATATAGATATATTTTAGAGTGTAGATTCACTTATTTTGCTCCGTATGTAGTCACTTGTTAAAATCTCTAGAAAGACAAATATTTAGAAACAGAGAGAGTAGTAGACAAATCGCCTGCTGTAATGTAGTGACAAGAATCAAACACAGCATCCAAGGTGGCGTATGCAGTGCTTCCTTTGTCGGTGTTTATCAAATCCCTTGCTATGTTGGATCAAATTTTGATCATCTATATGACTAACAAAATATGAGGTAATAATATATTTTTAGAAAATATTGGATCTGTATTCCAAAGGGGTCTTCCACGGTAGTATAATTTTTGTGACATATTATTTATATTTTATTAGTTAAAATGTATGTTCAAACTTTTTTGCGAAAAGGACCTTCACATTATATTGAAGATTCAGATGTGATACAAAGCACCTAGTTAGTAAAAAAATTACAACAAGGTCCTCAGAGCGAGTTGAGGGCGCGCCGCTGACGTTGCCGCTCCTCCCAGAGCAAGCACCATTGTGTAGACAGTCATGACGGTCGGGAAGTCCCCAACTTCAGCCACGAATGACTAACACACTGGAGACAGTCGTCGCTGCCGAATCTTCATGCAAATCTAGAAATCCTCCCCTATGACCACACCAAGACCTAGCCTCTGCGCCACTGATGGGGAAGTCGTCGGCGCCACAATGGAGAGGGAGGGGAAGCCAATACTTGTAGTGTGCAGTCGTCGATGACGCATCGCCGACCGAGCAAAGAAAGGAACTCGCCACATCCAAGGACAAACGAAGAGCAAAATCACCTCTTGATCCACGCGCTGGCAAGAGCCTTGATCGACCACCAAATCTGTAGATCGGCGGGAGACGTACGCGGTACGCTGCTCGCATGCCAGCACCAAGAGCACTGACAAGGGGAAAAGGGAGCGGCAAAATCATTCTTCTAGATCGGTGGCGAGACCTTCCCCAAATCGTAGTCGCTGGCCACTACAACTACCCTATCTACACGCCTAGAGACAAGGAACGGGATCCCCACCTCATCACGCAGTGCGACGAGATGAAGCTGGGATTCACGCCCTCTCCGGGAAGAGAAGGGAGTAAACAGTATAAAACTACTACAATTCAAGTTAGGGTTCCAAAAAATTATTGTTTTTTTTTCCGCTGATAACCGATGGCGTATTTAGGCCCTAGGCTACTAGGCCATGGTCCGGCCTCCGGGGCATGGCATCCTGCTGCTTTGTTTATTGTACAAAAATAACACTTTGCTATTGCTCATTACTGTTGCAACGGGGTTGACGTTTCTTTTAGGCCATGGTTATAACTTGGCTACGACGCTGTTGATAACTATCAAGTCAGGGGTTGGCTGCTTTAAAAATATAATAATTCCTACATATCCGGGAATGGAAAATCCCACAAGCATGAACTTGGTTGAACACGTGTTGTAAATACCAGCGGCGCCGTTTCCTGCAAACTTGTCAAGTGCGACGAGATCGGGTCGAAAGCATGCATGCGACCAAATCCGCACCCATTGCTTGCATCCTCGATGACCGCTGAATAGCGTCCTGATCCACAACAGCCAACCGTGTTGTGTGTGGCCTACTCGCCACCAAAACCCTTCATCATCGAGAAGATCGCGACGGCCCATGCCGCGATGCGTCGGCTGTGCATACACCATCATGCCTGACATATGCACCATGGTTACGTAGCTGAAATTCATCTCGAGTTAGTAGCCATTAAGCCCATCAAGACGTACAGTTGATTAAAATGAAACGGGCGTGCCGTTCATTGTTTTGCAGATAGGCGATCACATCCGGTTTAGTGTACACCGAGACGAAACAAATGAACGCCCGGAGCCCCGGAGCACAAAAAGGTGGGTCTGGTGGAGTACTAGTACCACTTTGGAGAAATACCAATTTGTGCCATGTAGAGTGGGCACAGTATAGGGGCGGAGGATATGAATCCGCGCCGCGAATTTACGTTCATCAGTAACGCACGTGAGCGCAATCCCAGCCCGAGATTCCCACGACCCCGTCCGTCTGCACCGCTGCACGAGGACTCCATCCTGATTGATTTCCCCACACCGGAATCACCTGCGACCCGTCACTCACTCATCCGCTTTAACTTTAGTTTCCACCATCACCGGATCGGGGGCATTGACGCGCCGAGAGCATACTTTACTGGTTTAGGCCATATCGCGATCCCGGAAAGGAGCCTCTAATGGCCAACTCCACCGCACGATCTCAAACGGACGTCCGTTTTGTCCAGATTCTGTTCGTTTGGATATGGCAATGGGGTCGTGTCCGGATAGTTTCTAGTATGCGGTGACCGTGCGTTCAACGCGTGGACGCATCCCGGCCGCATCTTGTCCGCGTACATTTTTTTTTGCAAGCCCTTAACTTTTTTTCATCATTCATTTTTGGTACATGTACATCATCAAATTTTGACTAGAAAAATAAGACCAAAGAAAACAAGAAGCATAAGAATACATTTTAGAAGATATCCAACTTTCATAACTGCTCCTGTAAGTTGGATTAGTGCCTTCTCGATGCATTTATTGTTGATCTGCGGAGGAGGCTCGATCTTGCGTGCTTCTTTTTTCTTCGAGTCTAAAGAAGTAGAGGTTGCTTCCTTGCATCTAGTCTCATGTCTAGCCTCTGTTCTAGCAACAAGTGCACTAGTCTCATCTCTAGTCTCTATGCTAGCTAAAAGTGCACGAACATCTACTAAATTGCGCTCTATCAATATATCAATGTACTGTTATTTCCAATACCAAAACTTGCATTCATGCTACACAATAAAATCTTAAGTTAGCACAACTAGTCAAATCCAAGAGCACAACCGAAGCTAAAAAAGCACATACCCCATCGTTTAAGCACATGATGAACACACATCCAGGATGTTCCGGCGTTGTAGACACGCGGCGCACGACCTTCTTTGGGCAGTGGTCGCACTTAATGAGTGGCAATGGTGCGCCGACGAGCTTTTGGGCTAGCACCGAGCCCGGCCGACCGCCGTTCGTGTATCTGCCGGCGGACCACCGACGGTGTAGATCCGAGCGGCTAGAGGAGGAGCCACTACCTGCATGCAGCCTTGAGGCCTTGCCAGGGCCTTCCGGCCCGGTGCCCGGCCAGTCCATGTCGCGGCGCGGCCTCCCACAGCCGGGCAAGCTCAAAACCGACCGGATCCGCCTCAAATCCGGCCGCCGGGTGCGCAAATCAGGTGGCTGTGGTTGGGTAGCTCGGGGGCGCCGAGGGGAAGGGGCTGGGCGAGCGCGCGTCCGAGCTGCGCAGCTGCAATGGCAGTGGCGGCGGCGGCAGCGGCGAAGGGAAAAGTTGAGAGGAATGGAGAAGAGGAGAGAAGAGTGGAGGAGGTGCAGCCGGAGGGAGGGAGGGGGCGGATAGAAAAAGACGTCCTGTGCCACCGACGGGCGCGCTAGAAGAGGACACACGCACACAATCCGCCCGTCCGTGTGCTGTCCGTTTCGCCCTAAAAGCGGCGCAGACTTAGGCCGGGATGGGTCGAAAGCGGACAAAAGTTTGTTTGCGCCCGCGCGCTGGGCGGTCTGGTCAACGAACGGACCTGGATAGCATGGGGTTGCGCGCTGGAGTTGGCCTAAACTGAGCACGAGCAGGCAGCAAATCCGGCGATAGAGGTACGTGATCGATCATCGATGCGACGCAAAGCGGGGGAGCGTGCAACGACCCAGGCCTGCGTGCGTGCGTGTGTGCAATTTGTGCCATGATGATAGCGCTGCGCGCGAGAGAATCATGGCTTAACCGTGTAGATTAATGGGCGGCTACCGTAGCTAGCCTAGGTCGTCTAGGCGTGGCCTTTTCTTTTCTGTGCTCGGCTCGAGTCTGAGCATGAGCAGCTAGTGCTCACTTTCTGCCATAAAAGTGGCATGGGCTTTATCACAAAAGGGACCTAAGTTTACGTAGGCTCGAAAAAGATGTTACTAAGTTTACCTGACTGTCAAAAGGCGCATCATGTGGCAGCGGGAAGTTTACCCACCCTCCCTCCCCTCCATCTCCATGGGCTGTCTCAGCCTCAGCTGTGTGGGTCTACTAACGTTGATGTGACGCTGATAAAAACGGGCGACTCCCTAGAATTAATCATGCATGGGTTTTGTGCTTTTATACATTGTTTGACCTGGTGGGTAGGTACAACGACAAAAATGATAAACATGCGCCAGAAAACAACTCGTCATCTTTTCTTTTTATTTTTGAACGGAGACTCATGATGTCTTGTTAGTTCGCGACTGTTTAGCATGGCCGGAACAAACAACTATCAAATGTCCTCCTCCTTAAAAACAGGACTAGCTAGTTAACCCAGCATGGTCCTCCTGATTTGTTTGCTTTTGTATATACTACGGTATATAATTGTCAAAGTAGTTTAGAGCAACTCCAACGTGCCGACTCAAATGAACAGTGAGTTTGGATCGGTCCGACGGACGCACACGACAAACATTAATAAACATTAAAGCCGACCACGAAGGCCGGCGAGAGTCCACACATCGAAATTACATCAATTAAACATTAAGAAAAAGTAAACTACGAGGCGGCGCGCTGCCCTAGACCTCCTCGTCGTCGACGTCGGGGCCGGTGAGGTCGATCAGCTTCGGCGCACGGCCGGCCCAGGGGAACGCCGTGTTCCACGCGACGGCGATGTCGGCCGCCGGCGGTGCCGCCGCCGACTGTGCTGCCGCGCCCTGGGGCTGGCGCGCCTCCTCCTCCGCCTCGCGTTGCTCCTCCTCGGCGTCGCGCTCCAGCTGCTCGAGGCACTCGCCCTCGCGGCGCTCCTCGGCCAACCGTCGCTGGCACCATTGCTCGAGGTACGCCGCCTCCTGCGCCTCGTTCGCCCGGAACCAGATCGGCGGGGTGCTCACCCACTCGCGCACTACTCCAGTCCAGGAGTAGCGCTCGACGAGGGTAGGCTCCGGCTCGGCCTTGACTGGGACGGCGGGGCCAGCGGTGGCACGACGCAGTCGCCGGCCGCGGACCGTGCCATCGCCTCCGCCATGCGTGCCGGTACACCGCCTCCTCCTCCTCCTCGTACGCCGCCCTGCGCCGCTCGTCCTCCTCGCTCTCCCGGAGGACAACCGCCATGGCCGCCTGATAGGCGGCCTCCACCTCTTGGTCCTCGTCGCGAACGACGAGGGACGGCGGCGGGGAGCTACGGGAGACTTCGCGGACGCGTGCCCCTAGCTCCTCGTGCTCGTAGGCGAACCAACGCGCCTAATAGGGCGAGTCGGTGTCGTAGGCGGAGTCGCGGCGCTGCTCCGGCGTCAGCAGTGCCCGCCGGCGCCGCACCTCCTCTGCTTGCGCCCTTGCCGACCGCGGCGCCGCCGGCACCGGGATCCTAAGTGCCAGTCGTGCGATAGGATGACGTCGGGGTAGGGGAGAGGGACGCGTTGCTGCCAGTGCCACTCCGCCTTGTGCACTAGCACGTTCACGCGCTGCCTCGGCCGACGGGCGGCGGGAGGAGGCGGCGGGGGCCTTGCCCTTGCTTTTGCCGTTGCCGGAGGAAGCCCATCGTGCGGTGGCTAGGTGGCTAGGGTTGTTGCCGACGGGAAGCAGAAAGTGGCGAGATGGGGGCGGGCGGGGAGGGGGGGTGTGGAGGGGCCTTTCTGTAAGGCTGATGAGGAAGGCCCTCTCTCGCACGCTCGGCTTAAGAAAGGCCGACCGCCGTCGCTGTCGCGTGGGTCCGAGGTCATAAATTAAGCTGACGAACTGACCGCAGGTAGTTGGACGACCGCCAGGTGAGGACGCGGTGGACACCGAGAAGGCGCGCAACATTCGCGCCGACGCATTTCTGCCGCAAATTTGCGCCACAACTGCGTCGGTGCGGACACAAAGCGAACGCGTTTTGGGTTTGGGTCGATGCGTTAGGCCTTCATTTTTGTACGCGCCGACTCAAACAGACGCACGCAGATATGGGTCGCTGCGTTGGAGTTGCTTTTACCACTTGCCCGCAAAAGAAAAATGTAGTTTATCACTAGTAGTACTGGTTCACCGCAAAAAGGAAGGTTGCTTAACTAGACATGTCCCTTCTGGATCCGGCTTGCCTGTTCCCTCCCCATGCTCCCATTCGTGCTCCTACTTCATCCTACGGCTGTCTTTTTTCTTTTTTCCTTTCTAGTCTAATCATCTCTCCCCTTGATTTTAAGGGGGTGGGGCCAGGCTTTATTTTGTTCCAATCAAATTAAGCCACATACGCGGGAGCACGGATGGGCGCACACGCGGGGAGAAGGCAAGTCTCGTCCGTCCCTTCTTGGGCCATGTTAATTGGTGGTCAATGGATTACTCTTTTTCAGAAATCCCCCCTTTATTACAGTAAGCACGACACCACAACTACAACAAGAAGGAGTAGTAGAGTAGTGAAGATTGTGCAGTTACATAGACCTGCACCGAACAGAAGGAAGGCCTCATAGCAACTATAGCAACCGTGGCAGTGATCGTCTAGAATCGGACAAAATTACTGTTCTAACCTTTTGTGCTAACAAAATCAGAAGTTGACCTCGTTCAGAAAATATTTTTGATTTTAACCTTTTTAGGTGACGCCGACATCCCTGGCGTCTGGGTTGCAAGGGAGACGCCACGCACCCTGGCATCTGGCCCTTGGCCCGCACGACCCACCTGCCCGTTGACCTGCTGACGTGGCAAAGGGGCCAGACGCCAGGAACCCTAACGTCGGGCCCTGGTAAGTGGATAACCCCATGGGCCAGCCCACTCATCCCCATCTCATCTATCCTGGCGGCGCCTCACGAACACGAACAGAGAGGGGCTCTGTTCGTCGCCCCTCCTCTCCCTCACACCACCACCCCCCCTGATCTACTCCATCCCCCATTCAAACTCGTAGATCTAACCCCCCCAAGCATCTTTGAGGTATTCTCCCCTATTCCCTCCAATTTGTTTTGGTTTCACCTCTCTTTTTGGATGCATTATTTCACATTATGTGATGTTAAATGAGTAGATGAATTCTTTGTTTTAGGAATATGTTTATAGTTGGTAGATGATTATGTAGGTAGTGTAGTTGGTAGATGTTTGTAGTTGTCCACCAATAGACTTATTTGATTTTTTTTTGAATTATAGATGATGTATGCATGTGCTACTAAATTAGTTATATGTTGAATATATAGATGGCATAATATTTTTTTGAATATGAGAAGACTACTTTGGCAAGAAAATCTATTTAGAAAAAATATTATATGTGTGAAGTGGTATGACAATAGAGTTGAATATATAGATGGCATAATATTTTTTGCAAAAGAGATGATGAAATTTGATGATTGTTTGTGACATGATTTGTTCAATAGATTGGTATGGGTACTCGTATATGATATGTATTTATTAGAATTGTCAATAGGAATGCTTTAAGAGATGTTGCATATGAAGAAATTTTGCATAACTTGGAGAACCAAATTCTACTGTTTGTAATTGTAGTTCATGTTGTGATTTGTTTGGTAGGATGGTGGATGATGATGGACCTTGGTATGAAGGATTAATCGAGGAGTGGGATAAGGAACATCGAGCTCGTGCCATTGAGAACGGAAAGGTAAGAAGCAAGACTTATTAATTTTTGTTGTTTCTCATTTGTGTTCTTGTATTGATCAAAAAATCACTTTATTTGCAGCCTGTAGTTGCTATGCGCATGAGGGGTCATTCCGCTGATGACTTTCCTTACGACGCGCGGTACGAGCCGTACATTCGGAGATTGGGTCTTCTCCCATTCGTGTTGCAGTTTAAGCGACGCGCTCCGCCGGTGAACCACACGGCGCTGACCGCACTTGTGGGTCGTTGGAGGCCCGAGACTCACTCGTTCCACCTTCCATGTGGGGAGATGACGATGACACTAGAGGACATGGCTATGATAAGCGCTTTGCTATCAACAGACAAGCTGTTACCGGTCGTGTCAGCGCCGGTAATTGGTGAGAACGGACTGGCATTTTAATTGGTGTTGAGCCCGGTCCCCCTCTGCCAGGCAAGGCCGATACCTCGAAAGTGAGGCATTCTTGGCTAAAACAAGTCAGAGGAGAAAACAATCCGTTCCCTGAGGGTGCCAATGACGTGGTTGTGCAGTAGTACGCGCGGGCCTATCTTTGGTATGTACTAACCAAGGTAGTCTTCTCAGACGCAACCGGGAACTCAGCCCTCTGGATGTTCTTGGAGCTACTCAATAACTGGGATACCCAGTATAGCTGGTGTTCGGCCGCACTAGCATACTTGTATCGTCGGGTAAGAGATATTTGCAACCATTTATTTTGCATTTGTCATGCGCCTCCATATCTAACATGTTTGTTTGATTGCAGCTTGACTTGGCGTGTCGCAGGCAGGGAGATACATCCTCATTGGCTGGGTTTGTTTGGAGCCTATCCGTGTGGATGTGGGAGCGGATCCCGGTTGGACGGCCCGATTTCAAGAACCCCGAACAGCCAAACCCACGGGGCAATCATGACGGGGCGCATGATGCTGATCCATATCGGCGCCCTACGCTTGCGTACTATTGGGAACGGGTGACGGTGTACACAGGAAGCTCGCATGTGCGATACAAGTGCTATATGAACGAGCTGGACACCTTGACTGCTGAGCGGGTATTGAGAAGTTCAATGAGACAAAATTTAGTCAAGAATGAAATTTGTATGTAACAATGTATCTCTTTGTTTTGCAGGTCCATTGGTTGCCTTATGTGGATGATCGTGGCTTCTCTCTTAACGAGATGTGCATGCGTGATCGCCATCTTTGGCGGGCGAGGTGCCCAATGATATGCTTCTTTGCAGTCGAGTGGTACTTCATAGACCATGTGGCAAGACAGTTTGGAAGAAGACAAGGTATTCCAATTGAGGAGAGCAAGGAGGAAATGATATCTCTGCATCGGTGAGAAAGCATGTCTTTGAGTATGTAGTAGAGCATTGAATAAATCTATGTTTGCTAATGCTTTGTACCGTGCATTATTTGCAGGCTCGATCGAAGGAACAATCAGGATATATCGGATTGGGCAAACAAACACCGTACGTGGATACAAATTTGGAATCAAAGAGACACGTTAGTGAAATCAGAGAATAGACGTCACAATCAGTTAGCATATCAGAAGTATCAAGTGTGGTATGCGGATCGTTACCGGTTAAAGCTAAAGCCCGGTTGGATTCACGAGGAGTGGTTGGAGTTGGTGTCTGAAGACCCGGAGACCGCAGAAGGTTATCATACCTTCAACACGGTTGTGAGAGACACCAGAGGGGCTCACGTTGACTATGCACCGATGCATGACGAACTGGTAGTCTAATGAACCTATTCTAACATACTTGCATTACATTGTCTTCTTTCAAATACATAAGTTTGGTGTGTTCATGAATTGCAGGGCAGAGAGTTGCTTCTGTGCGTCAACGATGCCAATGTAGCACTGAGTCATCCACATGGTGGTGGATTATCTGAGAGGACTCTTAGGAGCATGATGGAGGTGTGAGCAATATATTATAAAAGCTTCTCTTTGCGGATTAGTTATTTGCATCTCATATCATAGCATATTTTGTGTTGTCGCAGAAGTTCAAGAAGCGGTTCCATAAGATGGGAGCTATCCTTTCTTGCCATAGTGCTCAGTCCAATGACGTGTTTGCACCTGGTAGCCGTGCCGCCAGAGCTAATAGACGCCGTTATCTCCGCAACGAAGAGGACATAGAGGAGGAGGTCCATGAAGAGGAACCAACACATCAAGAGGAGCCAACACAACAAGAGGAGCAGGAACAACAAGAGCATGAGTATGATGTTGATGCTCCACAACCATCACAGGTTACACAACCGACATAAGGCAATGCTCGCTCTAGGAAAGGCAAAGCCATAGCTAAGACACCAGCCAAGAAAGGTAGAAAGAAGACATGGAACAGACAATTCCATAGTCTGGAGTATCCTCATTAGCTTATGCCCACAGGAATGCAAAGATATAAGTCTAACAGTGATGCGAAGGAGGAGGCATACAACGAAGAGGAGGAGGAGACTAGCGAAGAGGAGGAGCCTACACTTGCAACTATTGTAAAGAGAGGAAGGAGGAAGTGAGCTTGGTGTAGTTTGTTTCCATGAACTTGGTGTAGTTTGTTTCCATGAACTTGTTGTCGTTTGAATTAAGTTGCCATGAATTCGTGAATTTGCTATGATTGCATCATTTGGCGGTTAAAAGTAGAACTCAGTCTTGTGATTCATGTGAAATGTTGTCTGGTTGACATGGCTTCTATAGCCAGACGCCAGGGTCTGTGGCGTTTGGGTGTGCACCATAGCCAAAACCAGAAATTGCTCTCTGGATAGAGACCCTGACGCCAGGGTCTATGGCGTCTGGCCCTGACTTCTTTCTTTTGTTGATGTTTTTGCTTACCAACTTGTTGCACACACTGTTAAACATTGGAAATCAACCAAAAATATGAACAAAGCATACAAGTCTCAACCAAAAATATGAACAAAGCATACTAGTCTCGAATGACAAACATAGTTTGCACATGATCTCAAATGACACAAAATTGTCTCGAATGACAAGTTCATCACACACGATATCTCGAATGACATAAATAGTTCATGACCACACAAGATCTCGAATGACAAGTTCATCACACACAAAGTCTCGAAAGTCCATCATCGATGCCGGTGCCTTTTCCATTTGTCTACTGAGTAGTACAGGGCCACTTTCCCTTCTTGTCACGTGCCTCGTCCTCCTCTTGTGCATCCCGAGCCCTTGCAAGTTTTCTTGCCCTCTCTTCTTGACGAGCCTCCTTCTCTTTGCGTGCCCCCTCTTCCTCACGCTTCGTGCGTTCGTTCTTCTCCTTCTCACGGCGCTCCCGCTCCAATCCCCGTGCAAAGGACTCCTCGAACAGGCGCTGCCTCCGTAAGCAATCTTGACGTTGGTCCTCTTGGACATCTTTTGGTACCTCGTGATCTATCCAAGTGAAGTACTTGAAAAGTGGAGGAGGCGATACATAAAAATCATGTTTGTGTTAATAATATGAGTTCAAACATATTTACATTTTTTGTATGTACGTCTAACATACCGGTGGTAGGTCATATGCGTTAGTTGGCCGAGCACGATCATGTGCATAGTTGGGACACACGAAAAACCTTCTACCTTCTGTCCATGACTTCTTGCGGTCAGTGGACACCTTCACCTTGCAAACATCACCACACCAACATGGTGGTGTGGGCACATCCTTCTCCTTCTCCTTGTCCAACCTGGCCCCCATCCACGTCTTCGGCATGTCCTCTTGGTCCGCGCACGACGGCCTTGTCCTGGAACCGGATGAAGCCATGCCTACAAAAATAAAAATTGTTAGCACAAGACACAAAGAGAGTAAATGTGTAAATACAGTAAATCAATAAATGCTAGGAATTGTATGAACAAAAAATATACCATTATTATTAGATCAACCATCTGGATTAAGCAAATAACCGAAGGCCGATCCATTATCAACCATTCCTCTACGACCACCACCACCTCTAGCACTTGTGCTTCCTCTACGAACACCACCACCTCTAGCACTTGTGCTTCCTCTCCGACCACCACCACCTCTAGAACTTGTGCTTGCTCTACCACCACCACCACCTCTAGCACTTGTGCTCCCTCTACGACCACTAGCACCTCTAGCACTTGTGCTCCCTCTACGACGACCACCACCACCTCTGTCACTTGTGCTTCCTCGACCACCACCACCGTCATCTCTTCCACCCCGTTCACCATCGGTGCCACCTCCACGAATTGTCTTTCCTCTACGGCTAGTGCTAGGAATGCCCCCCTTCGACGTTTTCCTTTTCTTGCATGTCCGTGCATTGTGTCGCCCTTCACCGCACCCCCACAGTTGATAGTGTCAGGAGCCTCCATGAAATAACCGCTACCAAATTGTTTCATGCCAGTGTATCCAGCCAGGTCATCCATATCACCCCTAAACCTCTTAGTTCTCCTTCTACCCTTGGTCTCCACCTTCAGGAGAGGGTCTGGCTTAAAATGAGGCCCATGGTACTCAGGCCACTGTGATTGGTTCAAGAAAGGGTGAAATCGAGGTGCCCATGTCAACCTAGTAGCTTCCACATGGAACTCTTGCATCCGCACAGTTTTCCCATCACAGACATGTATGTTTCTCGCCTTCGCCGCTGTTATCAAATGCGAGCATGGACAATGATACTTACTAGGCCTCTCGCACTGGCACCACCGAGTCTTGAGACGCACCTCAAATGCAGCACCACCATATTGAAAACCGTCTCGTGTTGTGCCACCTGGCTCATCAATTTGATAGATCGTTTCACTTTTGTCGAATACGATAACTTGTTGCCGTGAAGACTTGCTTGCTTGTAATTGCAGCCATTCATCAACCTTTTCCGGATAATCCATTTTTTCACCTATCCATTTTGCAGTCTCTTAGAATGCCTCTGAAAGTACTCATTAAGCTTGAAGAAGGTATACTCCACTATTGCAGTCACCGACAATGAACGAGCACCCTTGAGCACATTGTTGAAACATTCAACCAGGTTGCTCGTCCTATCGCCATATCGCCTACCTCGATCGTCATGAGCATGTGCCCACTTGTGCTTCCCGTTGAAATTCCTAGTTAAGAAGTCCTTTCCCCCTTCGTTCACCGTTGCAAACAGTTTGTTGTACCGAGCATCGAAAGCATCGGTGGTGAAGGCCACACATACATGGGTAAGGTCTTTGCTGAGCTCCTTGCTCTTACATGCCCGGTAAAAGTTGGCCACGAAATGCCTCATGCACAATCTGTGGTGAAGCTTTCGGAATCCTAGAATAACAATGTCCATAGCCTGGAGTATGCCATGGTGCCGGTCCGATATGATGCATACCTCCCTAGCCCCAACCACCTTGTGCCTAACATGACCCATGAACCACTCCCAGTTTTCTTGGTGCTCGGAAGGCACCAAAGCAAATGCCACTGGCAACACATTGTCGTTTGATGAGTGCGCCATTGCTACCATTAGTGTGCCCTTGTATCTACCGGTCAAGAATGTGCCATCTATAGACAAGACCGAACGACAATGCTCAAACGCCTCCACACATTTTCCATAACTCCAGAAGGCACGGCGGAACACTCCCTCGTGATCATCGACCACATGAAACATGCCCGGGTTCCTATGTGCAATCGCGCCCAACAACCTCGGGAGCTGGTTGTATGCTTCTTCGTAACCACCATACAACATCCTAATAGCATTTGCCTTTGCCATCCATGCCTTTGTTGGGGAACGTAGTAATTTCAAAAAATTTCCTACGCACACGCAAGATCATGGTGATGCATAGCAACTAGAGGGGAGAGTGTTGTCCATGTACCCTCGTAGACCGTAAGCGGAAGCGTTATGACAACGCGGTTGATGTAGTCGTACGTCTTCACGATCGACCGATCCTAGTATCGAAAGTACGACACCTCCGCGATCTGCACACGTTCGGCTCAGTGACGTCCCACGAACTCACGATCCAGCAGAGTGTCGAGGGAGAGCTTCGTCGGCACGACGGCGTGATGACGGTGATGATGAAGGTACCGGCGCAGGGCTTTGCCTAAGCACTGCAACGATATGACCGAGGTGAATTATGGTGGAGGGGGGCACCACACACGGCTAAGAGATCAATGATCAACTTGTGTGTCCATGGGGTGCCCCCTCCCCGTATGTAAAGGAGTGGAGGAGGGGGAGGGCCGGCCCTCTACTATGGCGCGCCCTGGGGAGTCCTACTCCCACCGGGAGTAGTATTCCCCCTTCCAAGTAGTAGGAGTAGGAGAGAAGGAAGGGGAGGAGAGAGGAAAGGAAGGGGGGGGGCCCCACCCAATTCGGATTGCGCTAGGGGGCTTGCCCTCCACCTTTTCCCTTCCTCTCCTCTATTCCACTAAGGCCCAATAAGGCCCATATACTCCCCGGGGGGTTCCGGTAACCTCCCGGTACTCCAGTAAGTGCCTGAACTCATTCGGAACCATTCCAATGTCCAAACATAGGCTTCCAATATATCGATCTTTACGTCTCGACCATTTCGAGACTCATCGTCATGTCCGTGATCATATCCGGGACTCCGAACTACCTTCGGTACATCAAAACACATAAACTCATAATACCGATCGTCACCGAACGTTAAGCGTGCGGACCCTACGGGTTCGAGAACTATGTAGCCATGACCGAGACTCATCTCCGGTCAATAACCAATTGCGGAACCTGGATGCTCATATTGGTTCCTACATATTCTACGAAGATCTTTATCGGTCAAACTACATAACAACATACGTTGTTCCCTTTGTCATCGGTATGTTACTTGCCCGAGATTCGATCGTCGATATCTCAATACCTAGTTCAATCTCGTTACCGGAAAGTCTCGTTACTCGTTCTGTAATGTATCATCCTGCAACTAACTCATTAGCCACATTGCTTGCAAGGCTTATAGTGATGTGCATTACCGAGAGGGCCCAAAGATACCTCTCCGACAATCGGAGTGACAAATCCTAATCTCGATCTATGCCAACTCAACAAGTACCATCGGAGACACCTGTAGAGCACCTTTATAATCACCCAGTTATGTTGTGACGTTTGGTAGCACACAAAGTGTTCCTCCGGTATTCGGGAGTTGCATAATCTCATTGTCATAGGAACATGTATAAGTCATGAAGAAAGCAATAGCAACATACTAAATGATCAAGTGCTAAGCTAATGGAATGGGTCAAGTCAATCACATCGTTCTCTAATGATGTGATCCTGTTAATCAAATGACAACTCATGTCTATGGCTAGGAAATTTAACCATCTTTGATTCAACGAGCTAGTCAAGTAGAGGCATACTAGTGACACTCTGTTTGTCTATGTATTCACACATGTACTAAGTTTCCGTTTAATACAATTCTAGCATGAATAATAAACATTTATCATGATATATGGAAATATAAATAACAACTTTATTATTGCCTCTAGGGCATATTTCCTCCAGTCTCCCACTTGCACTAGAGTCAATAATCTAGATTATACACTAATGATTCTAACACCCATGGAGTCTTGGTGCTGATCATGTTTTGCTCGTGATAGAGGCTTAGTCAACGGGTCTGCAACATTCAGATCCATATGTATCTTGCAAATCTCTATGTCTCCCTCCTTGACTTGATCGCGGATGGAATTGTAGCGTCTCTTGATGTGCTTGGTTCTCTTGTGAAATCTGGATTCCTTTGCCAAGGCAATTGCACCAGTATTGTCACATAAGATTTTCATTGGACCCGATGCACTAGGTATGACACCTAGATTGGATATGAACTCCTTCATCCAGACTCCTTCATTTGCTGCTTCCGAAGCAGCTACGTACTCCGCTTCACACGTAGATCCCATAAACGAGAAACCTATCCTTAGTCCTTTTCGGGTATTTCAGGATGTTCTTGACCGCTGTCTAGTGATCCACTCCTAGATTACTTTGGTACCTCCCTGCTAAACTAATAGCAAGGCACACATCAGGTCTGGTACACAGCATTGCATACATGATAGAGCCTATGGCTGAAGCATAGGGAACACCTTTCATTTTCTGTCTATCTTCTGGAGTGGTCGGGCATTGAGTCTGAGTCAACTTCACACCTTGTAACACAGGCAAGAACCCTTTCTTTGCTTGATCCATTTTGAACTTCTTCAAAACTTTATCAAGGTATGTGCTTTGTGAAAGTCCAATTAAGCGTCTTGATCTATCTCTATAGATCTTGATGCCTAATATATAAGCAGCTTCACCGAGGTCTTTCATTGAAAAACTCTTGTTCAAGTATCCTTTTATGCTATCCAGAAATTCTATATCATTTCCAATCAACAATATGTCATCCACATATATTATTAGAAATGCTACAGAGCTCCCACTCACTTTCTTGTACATACAGGCTTCTCCAAAAGTCTGTATAAAACCATATGCTTTGATCACACTATCAAAACGTTTATTCCAACTCCGAGATGCTTGCACCAGTCCATAAATAGATCGCTGGAGCTTGCACACTTTGTTAGCATCCTTTGGATCGATAAAACCTTCAAGTTGCATCATATACAACTCTTCTTCTAGAAATCCATTCAGGAATGCAGTCTTTACATCCATTTGCCAAATTTCATAATCATAAAATGCAGCAATTGCTAACATGATGCGGACGGACTTAAGCATCGCGACGGGTGAGAAGGTCTCATCGTAGTCAACTCCTTGAACTTGTCGAGAACCTTTCGTAAAAAGTCGAGCTTTGTTGACAGTAACATTACCATCAGCGTCAGTCTTCTTCTTGAAGATCCATTTATTCTCGATGGCTTGCCGATCATCGGGCAAGTCAACCAAAGTCCACACTTTGTTCTCATACATGGATCCCATCTCAGATTTCATGGCCTCAAGCCATTTCGCGGAATCTGGGCTCATTATCGCTTCCTCATAGTTCATAGGTTCATCATGGTCAAGTAACATGACCACCAGAACAGGATTACCGTACCACTCTCGTGCGGATCTTACTCTGGTTGACCTACAAGGTTCGGTAGTAACTTGATCTGAAGTTACATGATCATCATCATTAGCTTCCTCACTAATTGGTGTAGGAGTCACAGGAACATATTTCTGTGATGAACTACTTTCCAATAAGGGAGCAGGTACAGTTACATCATCAAGTTCTACTTTCCTCCCACTCACTTCTTTCGAGAGAAACTCCTTCTCTAGAAAGGAACCATTCTTAGCAACGAATGTCTTTCCTTCGGATCTGTGATAGAAGGTGTACCCAACAGTCTCCTTTGGGTATCCTATGAAGACACATTTCTCTGATTTGGGTTCGAGCTTATCAGGTTGAAGCTTTTTCACATAAGCATCGCAGCCCCAAACTTTAAGAAACGACAACTTAGGTTTCTTGCCAAACCACAGTTCATAAGGTGTCGACTCAACGGATTTAGATGGTGCCCTATTTAACGTGAATGCATCCGTCTCTGAAGCATAACCCCAAAACAATATCGGTAAATCAGTAAGAGACATCATAGATCGCACCATATCTAGTAAAGTATGATTACGACGTTCGGACACACCATTATGCTGTGGTGTTCCGGGTGGCGTGAGTTGTGAAACTATTCCGCATTGTTTCAAATGAAGACCAAACTTGTAACCTAAATATTCTCCTCCACGATCAGATCGTAGAAACTTTATTTTCTTGTTACGACGATTTTCCACTTCACTCTGAAATTCTTTGAACTTTTCAAATGTTTCAGACTTATGCTTCATCAACTAGATATACCCATATCTGCTCAAATCATCTGTGAAGGTGAGAAAATAACGATACCCGCCGCGAGCCTCAATATTCATCGGACCACGTACATCAGTATGTATGATTTCCAGCAAATCTATTGCTCGCTCCATTGTTCCGGAGAACAGAGTTTTAGTCATCTTGCCCATGAGGCATGGTTCGCAAGTACCAAGTGATTCATAATCAAGTGATTCGAAAAGTCCATCAGAATGGAGTTTCTTCATGCGCTTTACACCAATATGACCCAAACGGCAGTGCCGCAAATAAGTTGCACTATCATTATCAACTCTACATCTTTTGGCTTCAATATTATGAATATGTGTATCACTACTATCGAGATTCAACAAAAATAGACCACTCTTCAAGGGTGCATGACCATAAAAGATATTACTCATATAATAGAACAACCATTATTCTCTGATTTAAATGAGTAACCGTCTCGCATCAAACAAGATCCAGATATAATGTTCATGCTTAACGCTGGCACCAAATAACAATTATTCAGGTCTAAAAGTAATCCCGAAGGTAGATGTAGAGGTAGCGTGCCGACTACGATCACATCGACTTTGGAACCATTTCCCACGCGCATCGTCACCTCGTCCTTAGTCAATCTTCGCTTAATCCGTAGTCCCTATTTCGAGTTGCAAATATTAGCAACAGAACCAGTATCAAATACCCAGGTGCTACTGCGAGCATTAGTAAGGTACACATCAATAACATGTATATCACATATACCTTTGTTCACCTTGCCATCCTTCTTATCCACCAAATACTTGGGGCAGTTCCGCTTCCAGTGACCAGTCCCTTTGCAGTAGAAGCACCCAGTCTCGGGCTGAGGTCCAGACTTGGGCTTCTTCACTTGAGCAGCAACTTGCTTGCCGTTCTTATTGAAGCTCCCCTTCTTCCCTTTACCCTTTTTCTTGAAACTGGTGGTCTTGTTGACCATCAACACATGATGCTCCTTCTTGATTTCTACCTCCGCAGCCTTTAGCATTGCGAAGAGCTCGGGAATTGTCTTAGCCATCCCTTGCATATTATAGTTCATCACGAAGCTCTTGTAGCTTGGTGGCAGTGATTGAAGCATTCTGTCAATGACACTATCATCAAGAATTTTAACTCCCAGTTGAATCAAGTGATTATTATACCCAGACATTTTGAGTATATGCTCACTGACAGAACTATTCTCCTCCATTTTGCAGCTATAGAACTTATTAGAGACTTCATATCTCTCAATCCGGGCATTTGCTTGAAATATTAACTTCAACTCCTGGAACATCTCATATGCTCCATGACGTTCAAAACGTCGTTGAAGTCCTGATTCTAAGCCGTAAAGCATGGCACACTGAACTATCGAGTAGTCATCAGCTTTGCACTGCCAGACGTTCATAACATCTGGCGTTGCTCCTGCAGCGGGTTTTGCACCTAGCGGTGCTTCCAGAACATCCTCAAGTTACGGACCCAGTCCGTGTAGTTGCTACCATCATCTTTCAACTTAGCTTTCTCTAGGAACGCATTAAAATTCAACAGAACAACAGCACGGGCCATCTATCTACAACAACATAGACATGCAAAATACTATCAGGTACTAAGTTCATGATATATTAAAGTTCAATTAATCATATTGCTAAAGAACTCCCACTTAGATAGACATCCCTCTAATCATCTAAGTGATCACGTGATCCATATCAACTAAACCATGTGCGATCATCACGTGAGATGGAGTAGTTTTCAATGGTGAACATCACTATGTTGATCATATCTACTATATGATTCACGCTCGACCTTTCGGTCTCAGTGTTCCGAGGCCATATCTGCATATGCTAGGCTCGTCAAGTTTAACTCGAGTATTATGCGGGTGCAAAAGTGGCTTGCACCCGTTGTATGTGAACGTAGACCTTATCACACCCGATCATCACGTGGTGTCTCGGCACGACGAACTTTCGCAATGGTGCATACTCAGGGGAACACTTGTATCTTGAAATTTAGTGAGAGATCATCTTATAATGCTACCGCCGAACTAAGCAAAATATGATGCATAAAGGATAAACATCACATGCAATCAATATAAGTGATATGATATGGCCATCATCATCTTGTGCCTTTGATCTCCATCTCCAAAGCACCGTCATGATCACCATCGTCACCGGCGCGACACCTTGATCTCCATCGTAGCATCGTTGTCATCTCGCCAACTATTGCTTCTACGACTATCGCTACTGCTTAGTGATAAAGTAAAACAATTACATGGCGATTGCATTTCATACAATAAAGCGACAACCATATGGCTCCTGCCAGTTGTCGATAACTCCGTTACAAAACATGATCATCTCATACAATAAAATTTAGCATCATGTCTTGACCATATCACATCACAACTTGCCCTGCAAAAACAAGTTAGACGTCCTCTACTTTGTTGTTGCAAGTTTTACGTGGCTGCTACGGGCTGAGCAAGAACCGTTCTTACCTACGCATCAAACCACAACGATTTTTCGTCAAGTATGTGCTGTTTTAACCTTCAACAAGGACCGGGCGTAGCCACACTCGATTCAACGAAAGTTGGAGAAACTGACACCCGCCAGCCACCTGTCTGCGAAGCACGTCGGTAGAACCAGTCTCGCGTAATGTCGGTCCGGGCCGCTTCATCCAACAATACCGCCAAATCAAAGTATGACATGCTGGTAAGCAGTATGACTATTATCGCCCACAACTCACTTGTGTTCTACTCATGCATATAACATCTACGCATAAACCTGGCTCGGATGCCACTGTTGGGGAACGTAGTGATTTCAAAAAAATTCCTATGCACATGCAAGATCATGGTGATGCATAGCAACGAGAGGGGAGAGTGTTGTCCACGTACCCTCATAGACCATAAGCGAAAGCGTTATGACAACACGGTTGATGTAGTCGTACATCTTCACGATCGACCGGTCCTAGTACCGAAAGTACAGCACCTCCGCGATCTGCACACGTTCAGCTCGGTGACGTCCCACGAACTCACGATCCAGCAGAGTGTCGAGGGAGAGCTTCGTCAGCACGATGGCGTGATGACGGTGATGATGAAGCTACCAGCGCAGGGCTTCGCCTAAGCACTGCAATGATATGACCGAGGTGGATTATGGTGGAGGGGGGCACCGCACACGGCTAAGAGATCAATGATCAACTTGTGTGTCCGTGGGGTGCCCTACTACCTCTTGAGCACTGCGTTGGTTTTCCCTTGAAGAGGAAAGGGTGATGCAGCAAAGTAGCGTAAGTATTTCCCTCAGTTTTTGAGAACCAAGGTATCAATCCAGTTGGAGACTACACGCAAGTCGCCTCGTACCTACACAAACAAATAAGAATCTTGCAACCAACGCAATAAAGGGGTTGTCAATCCCTTCACGACCACTTGCAAAAGTGAGATCTGATAGAGATAATAAGATACATATTTTTGGTATTTTTGTTGTATATATTGGAAAGTAAATATTGCAAAATAAAATAGATTGGAAACTTATATGATGGAGAATAGACCCGGAGGCCATAGGTTTCACTAGTGGCTTCTCTCAAGATAGCATAAGTATTACGGTGGGTGAACAAATTACTGTCGATCAATTTATAGAAAAGTGCATAGTTATGAGAATATCTAGGCATGATCATGTATATAGGCATCACGTCCGCAACAAGTAGACCGAAACAATTCTGCATCTACTACTATTACTCCACACATCGACCGCTATCCAGCATGCATCTAAAGTATTAAGTTCATAAGAACAGAGTAACGCATTAGGCAAGATGACATAACGTAGAGGGATAAACTCAAGCAATATGATGTAAACCCCATCTTTTTATCCTCGATGGCAACAATACAATACGTGCCTTGCTGCCCCTGCTGTCACTGGGAAAGGGCACCGCAAGATTGAACCCAAAGCTAAGCACTTCTCCCATTGCAAGAAAGATCAATCTAGTAGGCCAAACCAAACTGATAATTCGAAGAGACTTGCAAAGGTAACAAATCATACATAAAAGAATTCAGAGGAGATTCAAATATTGTTCATGGATAATCTTGATCATAAATCCACAATTCATCGGATCTCGACAAACACATCGCAAAAAGAATTACATCGAATAGATCTCCAAGAAGATCGAGGAGAACTTTGTATTGAGATCCAAAGAGAGAGAAGAAGCCATCTCTATGGAACCGAAGGTCTGTGATAAACTACTCACACATCATTGGAGAGGCTTTGGTGTTGATGTAGAAGCCCTCCGTGATCGATTCCCCCTCTGGCGGAGCGCCGGAAAAGGCCCCAAGATGGGATCTCACAGGTACAGAAGGTTGCGGCGGTGGAAATAGGGTTTCGTGGTGCTCTCGGATGTTTTTGGAGTATATGAATATATATAGGTGAAAGAAGTTGGTCAGGGGAGCCATGAGGGGCCCACGAGGGTGGGGGCGCCTACCCCCTGGGCGCGTCCTCCTGCCTCGTGGCCTCCCCGTTTCTTTCTTTACATCCACTCCAAGTCTCCTGGATTGCGTTTGTTCCAAAAATCACTCTCCCGAACGTTTCATTCCGTTTGATATTCCTTTTCTGCGAAACATTGAAATAGGCAAAAAAACAGCAATTTGCACTAGGCTTTTGGTTAGTAGGTTAGTCCCAAAAATAATATTAAAGTGTATGATAAAGCCCATTAAACATCCAAAATAGATAATATAATAGCATGGAACAATCAAAAATTATAGATACGTTGGAGACGTATCAAGCACCCCCAAGCTTAATTCCTGCTCGTCCTCGTGTAGGTAAATGATAAAAACAGAATTTTTGATGTGGAATGCTACCCAACATAATTTCTAAGTAATTCTCTTTAATGTGGCATGAATGTTCAGATCTGAAAGATTCAAGACAAAAGTTTAATGTTGACATAAAAATAATAATACTTCAAGCATACTAACTAAGCAATTATGTCTTCTCAAAATAACATGGCGAAAGAAAGTCCATACCTACAAAATCATATTGTTTGGTCATGCTCCAATTTTGTTACACAAGAATGCTTTCATCATGCACAACCCCGATGACAAGCCAAGCAATTGTTTCATACTTTAGTAATCTTAAACTTTTTCAACCTTCACACAATACATGAGTGTGAGCCATGGATATAACACTATGGGTGGAATAGAGTATAATGATGGGGATTATGTGGAGAAGACAAAAAAAGGAGAAAGTCTCACATTGACGCGGCTAATCAATCGGCTAGGGAGATGCCCATCAATTGATGGCAATGCAAGGAGTAGGGATTGCCATGCAACAGGTGCACTAGAGCTATAAATGTATGAAAGCTCAACAAAAGAAACTAAGTGGGTGTGCATCCAACTTGCTTGCTCACGAAGACCTAGGGCATTTGAGGAAGCCCATTGTTGGAATATACAAGCCAAGTTCTATAATGAAAAATTCCCACTAGTATATGAAAGTGATAGAACAAGAGACTCTCTATCATAAAGATCATGGTGCTACTTTGAAGCACAAGTGTGGAAAAAGGATAGTAGCATTGTTCCTTTTTATTTCTTTTCTCTTTTTTGAGCCTTTTTTTGGCCTTTCTTCTTTTTTTATTTGGGACAATGCTCTATTAATGATGATCATCACACTTCTATTTATTTACAACTCAATGATTACAACTCGATACTAGAACAAATATGGCTCTATATTAATGCCTCCGGCAGTGTATCGAGATGGGCAATGAATCAAGAGTGACATGTATGATAAATTATGCATGGTGGCTTTGCCACAAATACGATGTCAAATACATGATCATGCAAGGCAATATGACAATGATGAAGCGTGTCATAATAAATGAAACGGTGGAAAGTTGCATGGTAATATATCTCGGAATGGCTATGGAAATGCCATAATAGGTAGGTATGGTGGCTGTTTTGAGGAAGATATAAGGAGGTTTATGTGTGATAGAGTGTATCATATCACGGGGTTTGGATGCACCGGCGAAGTTTGCACCAACTCTCAAGGTGAGAAAGGGCAATGCACGGTACCGAAGAGGCTAGCAATGATGGAAAGGTGAGAGTGCGCATAATCCATGGAATCAACATTAGTCATAAAGAACTCACATACTTATTGCAAAAATCTACAAGTCATCAAAAACCAAGCATTACGCGCATGCTCCTAGGGGGATATATTGCTAGGAAAAGACCATCGCTCGTCCCCGACCGCCACTCATAAGGATGACAATCAAAGAACACCTCATGCTTCAAATTTGTTACACAACGGTTACCATACGTGCATGCTACAAGACTTGCAAACTTCAACACAAGTATTTCTCAAATTCACAACTACTCAACTAGCACGACTCTAACATACCATCTTCATATCTCAAAACAATCATCGAGTATCAAACTTCTCATAGTATTCAATGCACTTTTTATGAAAGTTTTTATTATACCAATCTTGGATGCCTATCATATTAGGACTAATTTTATAGCCAAAGCAAATTACCATGCTGTTCTAAAGGACTCTCAAAATAATATAAGTGAAGCATGAGAGATCAATAATTTCTATAAAATAAAACGACCACCGTGCTTAAGGAAATATGCCCTAGAGGCAATAATAAAGTTATTATTTATTTCCTTATTTCATGATAAATGTTTATTATTCATGCTAGAATTGTATTAACCGGGAACATAATACATGTGTGAATACATAGACAAACATAATGTCACTAGTATGCCTCTACTTGAGTAGCTCGTTAATCAAAGATGGTTGAGTTTCCTAAACCATAGACACGAGTTGTCATTTGATTAACGGGATCACATCATTAGGAGAATGATGTGATTGACTTGACCCATTCCGTTAGCTTAGCACTTGATCGTTTAGTTTACTGCTATTGCTTTCTTCATGACTTATACATGTTCCTATGACTATGAGATTATGCAACTCCCGATTACCGGAGGAACACTTTGTGTGCTACCAAACGTCACGACGTAACTGGGTGATTATAAAGGTGCTCTACAAGTGTCTCCGATGGCACTTGTTGAGTTGGCATAGATCGAGATTAGGATTTGTCACTCCGATTGTCGAAGAGGTATCTCTGGGCCCTCTCGGTAATGCACATCACAATAAGCCTTGCAAGCAATGTGACTAATGAGTTAGTTGTGGGATGATGCATTACGTAACGAGTAAAGAGACTTGCCGGTAACAAGATTGAGCTAGGTATTGAGATACTGACGATCGAATCTCGGGCAAGTAACATACCGATGACAAAGGGAACAACGTATGTTGTTATGCAGTTTGACCGATAAAGATCTTCGTAGAATATGTGGGAGCCAATATGAGCAACCAGGTTCCGCTATTGGTTATTGACCGGAGACGTGTCTCGGTCATGTCTACATAGTTCTCGAACCCGTAGGGTCCGCACGCTTAAAGTTCGGTGACGATTGGTATTATGAGTTTTTGTGTTTTGATGTACCGAAGGTAATTCGGAGTCCCGGATATGATCACGGACATGACGAGGAGTCTCGAAATGGTCGAGACATAAAGATCAATATATTGGACGACTATATTCGGACACCGGAAGTGTTCCGGGTGGTTTCGGAGAAAACCGGAGTGCCGGAGGGTTACCGGAAACCCCCCCGGAGAAATAGTGGGCCTTATGAGCCTTAGTGGAGAGAGAGAGGGCTGGCCTAGGGCAGGCCGCGTGCCCCTCCCCCTCTGGTCCGAATTGGACCAGGAGAGGGGGGGCGGCGCCCCCCTTTCCTTCTCCCTCTCCCCCTTCCTTTCCCCCTCCTAGTAGGAGTAGGAAAGAGGGGAGTCCTACTCCTACTAGGAGGAGGACTCCTCCTCCTTGCGCGCCTACAGGGGCCGGCCGGCCTCCCCCCTTGCTCCTTTATATACGGGGGCAGGGGGCACCTCTAGACACACAAGTTGATCTATTTATCTCTCCCAGCCGTGTGCGGTGCCCCCCTCCACCATAATCCACCTCGATCATATCGTAGTGGTGCTTAGGCAAAGCCCTACGTTGGTAGCATCATCATCACTGTCATCACGCTGTCGTGCTGACGAAACTCTCCGGCGAAGTTTTGCTGGATCGGAGCTCGCGCGACGTCATCGAGTTGAACGTGTGCTGAACTCAGAGGTGCCGTGTTGCGTACTTGGATCGGTCGGACCGTGAAGACGTACGACTACATCAACCGCATTGTGCTAACGCTTCCGCTTTCGGTCTACGAGGGTACGTGGACACACTCTCCCCTCTCGTTGCTACACATCACCATGATCCTATGTGTGCGTTCGATTTTTTTGAAATTACTACGTTCCCCAACAGTGGTATCAGAGCCAGGTTTATGCGTAGATGTTATATGCACGAGTAGAACACAAGTGAGTTGTGGGCGATACAAGTCATACTGCTTACCAGCATGTCATACTTTGGTTCGGCGGTATTGTTGGATGAAGCGGCCCGGACCGACATTACGCGTACGCTTACGCGAGACTGGTTCTACCAACGTGCTTTGCACATAGGTGGCTGGCTGGTGTCAGTTTCTCCAACTTTAGTTGAATCGAGTGTGACTACGCCCGGTCCTTGTTGAAGGTTAAAACAACACTAACTTGATGAAATATCGTTGTGGTATTGATGCGTAGGTAAGAACGGTTCTTGTTCAGCCCGTAGCAGCCACGTAAAACTTGCAACAACAAAGTAGAGGACGTCTAACTTGTTTTTGCAGGGCATGTTGTGATGTGATATGGTCAAGGCATGATGCTATATTTATTGTATGAGATGATCATGTTTTGTTGAAGTTATCGGCAACTGGCAGAAGCCTTATGGTTGTCTCTTTATTGCATAAGATGCAAGCGCCAAATAATTGCTTTACTTTATCGCTATCCGATAGCAATAGTTGCAAGAACAATAGTTGGTGAGATGACCATGTGACGACACATTGATATAGATCAAGATGATGGAGATCATGGTGTCATGCCGGTGACGATGGAGATCATGACGATGCTTTGGAGATGGAGATCAAAGGCACAAGATGATGATGGCCATATTATGTCACATATATTGATTGCATGTGATGTTTATCCTTTATGCATCTTATTCTGCTTTGATTGACGGTAGCATTATAAGATGATCTCTCACTAAATTTCAAGGTAAAAGTGTTCTCCCTAAGTATGCACCATTGCTAAAGTTCGTCGTGCCGAGACACCACATGTTGATCGTGTATGATAAGCTCAACGTTCATCTACAACGGGTGCAAGCCAGTTTTGCACACGCAGGAATACTCGGGTTAAACTTGACGAGCCTAGCATATGCAGATATGGCCTCGGAACACTGGAGACCGAAAGGTCGAGCGTGAATCATATAGTAGATATGATCAACATAGTGATGTTCACCATTGAAAACTACTCCATCCCACGTGATGATCGGACATGGTTTAGTTGATTTGGATCATGTGATCACTTAGATGGCGAGACGACAACGATGCTACGATGGAGATCAAGGTGTCGCACCGGTGACGATGGTGATCATGACGGTGCTTCGGAGATGGAGATCACAAGCACAAGATGATGATGGCCATATCATATCACTTATATTGATTGCATGTGATGTTAATCTTTTATGCATCTTATCTTGCTTTGATTGACGGTAGCATTATAAGATGATCTCTCACTCAAATTTCAAGATAAAAGTGTTCTCCCTGAGTATGCACCGTTGCGAAAGTTCTTCGTGCTGAGACACCACGTGATGATCGGGTGTGATAGGCTCTATGTTCAAATACAACGGGTGCAAAACAGTTGCACACGCGGAATACTCAGGTTAAACTTGACGAGCCTAGCATATGTAGATATGGCCTCGGAACACGAAGACCGAAAGGTCGAGCGTGAATCATATAGTAGATATGATCAACATAGTGATGTTCACCATTGAAACTACTCCATCTCACGTGATGATCGGACATGGTTTGGTTGATTTGGATCACGTAATCACTTAGATGATTAGAGGGATGTCTATCTAAGTGGGAGTTCTTAAGTAATATGATTAATTGAACTTTAATTTATCATGAACTTAGTCCTGATAGTATTTTGCAAATAATGTTATAGATCAATAGCTCGCGTTGTTGCTTCCCTATGTTTTATATATGTTCCTAGAGAAAACTAAGTTGAAAGATGATAGTAGCAATGATGCGGACTGGGTCCATGATCTGAGGTTTATCTTCATTGTTGCACAGAAGAATTATGTCCTTGATGCACCACTAGGTGACAGACCTATTGCAGGAGCAGATGCAGACGTTATGAACGTTTGGCTAGGTCAATATGATGACTACTTGATAGTTTAGTGCACCATGCTTACCGACTTAGAATCGGGACTTCAAAGACATTTTGAACGTCATGGACCATATGAGATGTTACAGGAGTTGAAGTTAATATTTCAAGAAAATAGCCGAGTTGAGAGATATGAAGTATCCAACAAGTTCTATAGCTAAAAGATGGAGGAGAATAGCTCAACCAGTGAGCATGTGCTCAGATTGTTTGGGTACTACAATTGCTTGAATCAAGTGGGAGTTAATCTTCCAGATAAGATAGTAATTGACAAAGTTCTCTAGTCACTATCACCAAGTTAATAGAACTTCGTGATGAACTATAATATGCAAGGGATGACGAAAACAATTCCCAAGCTCTTCGCGATGCTAAAATCGGCGAAGGTAGAAATCAAGAAAAACATCAAGTGTTGATGGTTGACAAGACCACTAGTTTCAAGAAAAGGGGCAAAGGGAAGAAGGGGAACTTCAAGAAGAACGGCAAGCAAGTTGCTGCTCAAGTGAAGAAGCCCAAGTCTGGACCTAAGCCTGAGACTAAGTGCTTCTACTGCAAAGGAACTGGTCACTGGAAGCGGAACTACCCCAAGTAATTGGCGGATAAGAAGGATGGCAAAGTGAACAAAGGTATATTTGATATACATGTTATTGATGTATACTTTACTAGTGTTTATAGCAACCCCTCGGTATTTCATACTGGTTCAGTTGCTAAAAGTAGTAACTCAAAACGGGAGTTGCAGAATAAACAGAAACTAGTTAAGGGTGAAGTGACGATGTGTGTTGGAAGTAGTTCCAAGATTGATATGATCATCATCGCACACTCCCTATACTTTCGGGATTAATGTTGAACCTAAATAAATGTTATTTGGTGTTTGCGTTAAGCATGAATATGATTTGATCATGTTTATTGCAATACGGTTATTCATTTAAGTTAGAGAATAATTGTTGTTTTGTTTACATGAATAAAACCTTCTATGGTCATACACCCAATGAAAATGGTTTGTTGAATCTCGATTGCGGTGATACACATATTCATAATATTGAAGCCAAAAAGATGCAAAGTTAATAATGATAGTGCAACTTATTTGTGGCACTTCCGTTTAGGTCATATTGGTGTAAAGCGCATGAAGAAAATCCATGTTGATGGGCTTTTGGAATCACTTGATTATGAATCAGTTGATGCTTGCGAACCATGCCACATGGGCAAGATGACTAAGACTCCGTTCTCCGGAACAACGGAGCGAGCAACAGACTTGTTGGAAATAATACATACTGATGTATGCAGTCCGATGAGTGTTGAGGCCCGCGGCAGGTATCGTTATTTTCTGACCTTCACACATGATTTGAGCAGATATGGGTATATCTACTTGATGAAACATAAATCTGAAACTTTTGAAAAGTTCAAATAATTTCAGAGTGAAGTGGAAAATCATCATAACAAGAAAATAAAGTTTCCACGATCTGATCGTGGAGGAGAATATTTGAGTTACGAGTTTGGTCTTCATTTGAAATAATGTGGAATAGTTTCGCAACTCACGCCACCTGGAACACCACAACATAATGGTGTGTCCGAACATCGTAACCGTACTTTATTAGATATGGTGCAATCTATGATGTCTCTTACCGATTTACCACTATCGTTTTAGGGTTATGCATTAGAGACAACTGCATTCACGTTAAATAGGGCACCATCTAAATCCGTTGAGATGACACTATATGAACTGTGGTTTGGCAAGAAACCAAAGTTGTCGTTTCTTAAAGTTTGGAGTTGCAATGCTTATGTGAAAAGGTTTCAACCTGATAAGCTCGAACCCAAATCGGAGAAATGCGTCTTCATAGGATACCCAAAGGAGACTGTTGGGTACACCTTCTAATCACAGACCAAAGGCAAAATATTCGTTGCTAAGAATGGATCCTTTCTAGAGAAGGAGTTTCTCTCAAAAGAAGTGAGTGGGAGGAAAGTAGAACTTGATGAGGTAATTGTACCTTCTCCCGAATTGGAAAATAGTTCATCACAGAAATCAGTTCTAGTGATGCCTACACCAATTAGTGAGGAAGATTAATGATGATGATCATTAAACTTCAGATCAAGTTACTACCGAACCTCGTAGGTCAACCAGAGTACGGTCCGCACCAGAGTGGTACGGTAATCCTATTCTGGAGGTCATGTTACTTGACCATGACGAACCTACAAACTATGAGGAAGTGATGATGAGCCCAGATTCCGCAAAATGGTTTAAGGCCATGAAATCTGAGATGGGATCCATGTATGAGAACAAAGTATGGACTTTGGTTGACTTGCCCGATGATCGGCAAGCCATTGAGAATAAATGGATCTACAAGAGGAAGACGTACGCTGATAATAGTGTTACTATCTACAAAGCTCGAATTGTCGCAAAATGTTTTCGACAATTTCAAGGTGTTGACTATGATGAGATTTTCTCACTCGTATTGATGCTTAAAAGTCTGTCCGAATCATGTTAGCAGTTGCCGCATTTTATGAAATCTGGCAAATGGATATCAAAGTTGCATTCCTTAATGGATTTCTTAAAGAAGAGTTGTATATGATACAACCAGAAGGTTTTGTCGATCCTAAAGGTGCTAACAAAATGTGCAAGCTCCAGCGATCCATCTATGGACTGGTGCAAGCATCTCAGAGTTGGAATATACGCTTTGATGAGTTGATAAAAGCATATAGTTTTATATAGACTTGCGGTGAAGCCTGTATTTACAAGAAAGTGAGTGGGAGCACTACATCATTATTGATAAGTATATGTGAATGACATATTGTTGATCGGAAATAATGTAGAATTTTCTGGAAAGCATAAATGAGTATTTGAAAGGAGTTTTTTCAAAGAAAGACCTTGGTGAAGCTGCTTACATATTGAGCATCAAGATCTATAGAGATAGATCAAGATGCTTGATAAAGTTTTTTCAATGAGTACATACCTTGACAAGATTTTGAAGTAGTTCAAAATGGAACAGTCAAAGAAAGAGTTCTTGCCTGTGTTACAAGGTGTGAAATTGGGTAAGACTCAAAACCCGACCACGACAGAAGATAGAAAGAGAATGAAAGTCATTCCCTATGCCTCAGCCATAGGTTCTATAAAGTATGCCATGCTGTGTACCAGATCTATTGTATACCCTACGCTGAGTTTAGCAAGGAAGTACAATAGTGATCTAGGAGTAGATCACTGGACAGCGGTCAAAATTATCCTTAGCGGAATAAGGATATGTTTCTCGATTATGGAGGTGACAAAAGGTTCGTCGTAAAGGGTTACGTCGATGCATGTTTTGACACTAATCCAGATGACTCTAAGTCTCAATCTGGATACATATTGAAAGTGGGAGCAATTAGCTAGAGTAGCTCCGTGCAGAGCATTGTTGAGATAGAAATTTGCAAAATACATACGGATCTGAATGTGGCAGACCCGTTGACTAAACTTCTCTCACAAGCAAAACATGATCACACCTTAGTACTCTTTGGGTGTTAATCACATAGCAATGTGAACTAGATTATTGACTCTACTAAACACTTTGGGTGTTGGTCACATGACGATGTGAACTATGGGTGTTCATCACATGGTGATGTGAACTATTGCTGTTAAATCACATGGCGATGTGAACTAGATTATTGACTCTAGTGCAAGTGGGAGACTGAAGGAAATATGCCCTAGAGGCAATAATAAAGTTATTATTTATTTCCTTATTTCATGATAAATGTTTATTATTCATGCTAGAATTGTATTAACCGGAAACATAATACATGTGTGAATACATAGACAAACATAATGTCACTACTATGCCTCTACTTGACTGGCTCGTTAATCAAAGATGGTTGAGTTTCCTAAACCATAAACATTAGTTGTCATTTGATTAACCGGATCACATCATTAGGAGAATGATGTGATTGACTTGACCCATTCCGTTAGCTTAGCACTTGATCGTTTAGTTTACTGCTATTGCTTTCTTCATGACTTATACATGTTCCTATGACTATGAGATTATGTAACTCCCGATTACCGGAGGAACACTTTGTGTTCTACCAAACGTCACAACGTAACTGGGTGATTATAAAGGTCCTCTACAGGTGTCTCCGATGGTACTTGTTGAGTTGGCATAGATCGAGATTAGGATTTGTCACTCCGATTGTCGGAGAGGTATCTCTGGGCCCTCTCCGTAATGCACATCACAATAAGCCTTGCAAGCAATGTGACTAATGAGTTAGTTGTGGGATGATGCATTACATCACGAGTAAAGAGACTTGCCGGTAACGAGATTGAGCTAGGTATTGAGATACGGACGATCGAATCTCGGGCAAGTAACATACCGATGACAAAGGGAACAACGTATGTCATTATGCGGTTCGACCGATAAAGATCTTCGTAGAATATGTGGGAGCCAATATGAGCATCCAGGTTCTGCTATTGGTCATTGACCGGAGACGTTTCTCGGTCATGTCTACATAGTTCTCGAACCCGTAGGGTCCGCACGCTTAAAGTTCGGTGACGATCGGTATTATGAGTTTTTGTGTTTTGATGTACCGAAGGTAGTTGGGAGTCCCGGATATGATCACGGACATGACGAGGAGTCTCGAAATGGTCGAGACATAAAGATCGATATATTGGACGACTATATTCGGACACCGGAAGTGTTCCGGGTGGATTCGGAAAAAACTGGAGTGCCGGAGGGTTACCGGAACCCCCCCCGGGAGAAATAGTGGGCCTTATGGGCCTTAGTGGAGAGAGAGAGAGAGAGGGCTGGCCTAGGGCAGGCCGCGCGCCCCTCCCCCTCTGGTCCGAATTGGACTAGGAGAGGGGGGGGCGGCGCCCCCCTTTCCTTCTCCCTCTCCCCCTTCCTTTCCCCCTCCTAGTAGGAGTAGGAAAGAGGGGAGTCCTACTCCTACTAGGAGGAGGAGGAGGACTCCTCCTGGCGCGCCTACAGGGGCCGGCTGGCCTCTCCCCTTGCTCCTTTATATACGGGGGCAGGGGCGCACCTCTAGACACACAAGTTGATCTGTTGATCTCTCCCAGCCGTGTGCGGTGCCCCCTCCACCATAATCCACCTCGATCATATCGTAGCGGTGCTTAGGCGAAGCCCTGCGTCGGTAGCATCATCATCACCGTCATCACGCCGTCGTGCTGACGAAACTCTCCAGTGAAGCTTTGCTGGATCGGAGCTCGCGGGACGTCATCGAGTTGAACGTGTGCTGAACTCGGAGGTGCCGTGCGTTCGGTACTTGGATCGGTCGGATCGTGAAGACGTACGACTACATCAACTGCGTTGTGCTAACGCTCCCACTTTCGGTCTACGAGGGTACGTGGACACACTCTCCCCTCTCGTTGCTATACATCACCATGATCCTATGTGTGCGTAGGATTTTTTTCTGAAATTACTACGTTACCCAACACGTGCTCTAAGAGATATAAGTGAAGCACTAGAGCAAAACTATCTAGCTCAAAAGATATAAGTTAAGCACATAGAGTATTCTAATAAATTCCGATTCATGTGTGTCTCTCCCAAAAGATGTGTACAGCTAGGATGATTGTGGTAAACTAAAAAGCAAAGACTCAAATCATACAAGACGCTCCAAGCAAAACACATATCATGTGGTGAATAAAAATATAGCATCAAGTAAAGTTACCAATGGACGAAGACGAAAGAGGGGATGCCTTCCGGGGCATCCCCAAGCTTAGGCTTTTGTTTGTCCTTGAATTTTACCTTGGGGTGCCTTGGGAATCCCCAATCTTAGGCTCTTGCCACTTCTAATTCCATAATCCATCAAATCTTTACCCAAAACTTGAAAACTTCACAACACAAAACTCAACAGAAAATCTCATGAGCTCCGTTAGCGAAAGAAAACAAACCACCACTTTAAGGTACTGTAATGAACTCATTCTTTATTTATATTGGTGTTAAACCCACTGTATTCCAACTTCTCTATGGTTTATACCCCCCAATACTACCCATAGATTCATTAAAATAAGCAAACAACACACGAATAACAGAATCTGTCAAAAACAGAACAGTCCGTAGTAATCTGTATCAAACGTATACTTCTGAAACTCCAAAAATTCTGAAATAAATTGGTGGACGTGCGTAATTTATCTATCAATAATCTGCAAAAAGAATCAACCTAAAAGAACTCTCCAGTAAAAAATGGCAACTAATCTCGTGAGCGCTAAAGTTTCTGTTTTTACAGCAAGATCATAAAGACTTCACCCAAGTCTTCCCAAAGGTTCTACTTGGCACAAACACTAATTTAAAACATAAAAACACATCTAAGCAGAATCTAGATGAATTATTTATTACTCCCTCCGTCCGGAAATACTTGTCATCCAAATGGATGAAAATGGATGTATCTAGAACTAAAATACATCTAGATACATCCATTTCAATGACAAGTATTTCCGGACGGAGGGAGTACTAAACAGAACCAAAAAGCAAGAAACAAAAATAAAATTGGGTTGCCTCCCAACAAGCGCTATCGTTTAACGCCCCTAGCTAGGCATAAAGGCAAGGATAGATCTAGGTATTATCATCTTTGTTATGCAATCTGTAAGTGGCTCTCATAATAGATTCATAAGGTAATTTAATTTTCTTTCTAGGAAAGTGTTCCATGCCTTTCCTTAACGGAAATTGGAATCTAATATTTCCTTCTCTCATATAAATAATTGCACCAATCTTTCTAAGGAAAGGTCTACCAAGAATAATAGGACATGTAGGATTGCAATCTATGTCAAGAACAATGAAATCTACGGCACATAATTCCTATTTGCTACAATAAGAACATCATTAATCCTTCCCATAGGTTTCTTAATTTAGGAATCCACAAGGTGCAAGTTTAAAGAACTATCATCAAATTCATGGAAACCTAACACATCACACAAAGTTTTTGGAATCGTGGAAACACTAGCGCCCAAATCACACAAAGCATAGCATTCATGATCTTTAATTTTAATTTTAATAGTAGGTTCCCACTCATCATAAAGTTTTCTAGGGATAGAAACTTCTAATTCAAGATTTTCTTCATAAGATCGCATTAGAGCATCAACGATATGTTTGGTAAAAACTTTATTTTGACTATAAGCATGAGGAGAATTTAACACGGATTGTAACAAGGAAATAAAATCTATCAAAGAACAATGATCATAATTAAATTCCTTGAAATCCAAAATAGTGGGTTCATTGCTATGTAAAGTTTTGACCTCTTCAATCCCACTTTTACCAATTTTTGCATCAAGATCTAAAAACTCCGAATCATTGGGACGCCTTTTAATTAAAGTTGACTCATCTCCAGTCCCATCATTATCAAGATTCATATTGGAAAACAAAGATTTAATAGGAGACACATAAATCACTTTTAGATCTTCATCCCTATTACCTTCTAGATCTTCCGGTTTGGCGGCCATCTTATTAACCATGGTGGCCTGCTTATCCGAAATTTGGGCTATCTATTTTTCAAGATGAGCAAACTGAGATTTCAAACCATAAAATTCCTTAGACATATCATCAAGCTCGTTATTCATGTACTCCATAAAGCCTTTTTGTTCTTTAAGCTCGTTTCTAAAGAAATTATTATGCTCAAATTGCAAAGTCATAAAGCTTCTAACGTTGTTTTCAATTTCTTCCAACCTTTTAAGGTGAGGATCAACGTTTTTAGGCAGGGCCATTAGGGCAAACATGCAACAAGAAGCAAGCGAAGAGAGGTGAACGGAAAAAGAGGGCGAATAAAATGGCAAGGGTGAAGTGGGGGAGAGGAAAACGAGAGGAAAATGGTGAATAATGTAATGCGAGGGATAAGAGTTTGTGATGGGTACTTGGTATGTCTTGACTTGACTTGACTTGGCGTAGATCTCCCCGGCAACGGCGCCAGAAATCCTTCTTGCTACCTCTTGAGCACTGCGTTGGTTTTCCCTTGAAGAGGAAAGGGTGATGCAGCAAAGTAGCGTAAGTATTTCCCTCAGTTTTTGAGAACCAAGGTATCAATCCAGTAGGAGACTACACGCAAGTCGGCTCGTTCCTACACAAACAAATAAGAACCTTGCAACCAACGCGATAAATGAAGGAAATATGCCCTAGAGGCAATAATAAAGTATTATTTATTTCCTTATATCATGATAAATGTTTATTATTCATGCTAGAACTGTATTAACCGGAAACATAATACATGTGTGAATACATAGACAAACAGAGTGTCACTAGTATGCCTCTACTTGACTAGCTCGTTAATCAAAGATGGTTATGTTTCCTAGCCATAGACATGAGTTGTCATTTGATTAACGGGATCACCTCATTAGGAGAATGACGTGATTGACTTGACCCATTCCGTTAGCTTAGCACTCGATCGTTTAGTATGTTGCTATTGCTTTCTTCATGACTTATACATGTTCCTATGACTATGAGATTATGCAACTCCCGTTTACCGGAGGAACACTTTGTGTGCTACCAAACGTCACAACGTAACTGGGTGATTATAAAGGTGCTCTACAGGTGTCTCCAAAGGTACTTGTTGGGTTGGCGTATTTCAAGATTAGGATTTGTCACTCCGATTGTCGGAGAGGTATCTCTGGGCCCACTCGGTAATGCACATCACTATAAAGCCTTGCAAGCATTGTAACTAATGAGTTAGTTGCGGGATGATGTATTACGGAAGGAGTAAAGAGACTTGCCGGTAACGAGATTGAACTAGGTATCGAGATACCGACGATCGAATCTCGGGCAAGTAACATACCGATGACAAAGGGAACTATGTTGTTATGCGGTCTGACCGATAAAGATCTTCGTAGAATATGTAGGAACCAATATGAGCATCCAGGTTCCGCTATTGGTTATTGACCGAAGAGGTGTCTCGGTCATGTCTACATAGTTCTCGAACCCGTAGGGTCCGCACGCTTAACGTTACGATGACAGTTATATTATGAGTTTATATGTTTTGATGTACCGAAGGTTGTTCGGAGTCTCGGATGTGATCACGGACATGACGAGGAGTCTCGAAATGGTCGAGACATAAAGATTGATATATTGGAAGCCTATGTTTGGACATCGGAAGTGTTCCGGGTGAAATCGGGATTTTTCCGCTGTACCGGGAGGTTACCGGAACCCCCCGGTAACTTAATGGGCCTTATTGGGCCTAGGTGGAAGAGAGGAGAGGAGGCTAGGGCAGGGCCGCGCCCCCTTCCCCCCAGTCCGAATAGGACAAGGAAAGGGGGGCGGCGGCCCCCCTTCCTTCCTCCCCTCCACCTCCTCCACCTTCCACTCCTAGTCCAACATGGAAAGGGGGGAGTCCTACTCCCGGTAGGAGTAGGACTCCTCCTGGCGCGCCTATACCTCCAAGGCCGGCGGCCTCCCCCTTGCACCTTTATATACGGGGGCACGGGGGCACCTCTAGACACACAATTGATATACGATCTTTTAGCCGTGTGCGGTGCCCCCCTCCACCATATTACACCTTGATAATATCATAGCGGAGCTTAGGCGAAGCCCTGCATCTGTAGAACATCATCATCGTCACCACGACGTCATGCTGACGAAACTCTCCCTCAACACTCGGCTGGATCGGAGTTCGAGGGACGTCATCGAGCTGAACGTGTGCTGAACTCGGACGTGTCGTGCGTTCGGTACTTGATCGGTCGGATCGTGAAGACGTACGACTACATCAACCGCGTTGTGTTAACGCTTCCGCTTTCGGTCTACGAGGGTACGTGGACAACACTCTCCCCTCTCGTTGCTATGCATCACCATGATCTTGCGTGTGCGTAGAATTTTTTTGAAATTACTACGTTCCCCAACAGTGGCATCCGAGCCTGGTTTTATGCGTTGATGCTATGCACGAGTAGAACACAAGTGAGTTGTGGGCGATATAAGTCATACTGCTTACCAGCATGTCATACTTTGGTTCAGCGGTATTGTGAGATGAAGCGGCCCGGACCGACATTACGCGTACGCTTATGCGAGACTGGTTTCACCGTTGCGAGCACTCGTTGCTTATAGGTGACTGGCGGGTGTCTGTCTCTCTCACTTTAGTTGAACCGAGTGTGGCTACGCCCGGTCCTTGCGAAGGTTAAAACAGCACCAACTTGACAAACTATCGTTGTGGTTTTGATGCATAGGTAAGAACGGTTCTTGCTAAGCCCGTAGCAGCCACGTAAAACTTGCAACAACAAAGTCGAGGACGTCTAACTTGTTTTTGCAGGGCATGTTGTGATGTGATATGGTCAAGACATGATGCTATATTTTATTGTATGAGATGATCATGTTTTGTAACCGTGTTATCGGCAACTGGCAGGAGCCATATGGTTGTCGCTTTATTGTATGAAATCGCCATGTAATTGTTTTACTTTATCACTAAGCGGTAGCGATAGTCGTAAAGAAATAGTTGGCGAGACGACAACGATGCTACGATGGAGATCAAGGTGTCGCACCGGTGACGATGGTGATCATGACGGTGCTTCGGAGATGGAGATCACAAGCACAAGATGATGATGGCCATATCATATCACTTATATTGATTGCATGTGATGTTAATCTTTTATGCATCTTATCTTGCTTTGATTGACGGTAGCATTATAAGATGATCTCTCACTCAAATTTCAAGATAAAAGTGTTCTCCCTGAGTATGCACCGTTGCGAAAGTTCTTCGTGCTGAGACACCACGTGATGATCGGGTGTGATAGGCTCTACGTTCAAATACAACGGGTGCAAAACAGTTGCACACGCGGAATACTCAGGTTGAACTTGACGAGCCTAGCATATGTAGATATGGCCTCGGAACACGGAGACCGAAAGGTCGAGCGTGAATCATATAGTAGATATGATCAACATAGTGATGTTCACCATTGAAACTACTCCATCTCACGTGATGATCGGACATGGTTTGGTTGATTTGGATCACGTAATCACTTAGATGATTAGAGGGATGTCTATCTAAGTGGGAGTTCTTAAGTAATATGATTAATTGAACTTGAATTTATCATGAACTTAGTACCTGATAGTATCTTGCTTGTCTATGTTAATTGTAGATAAATGGCCCGTGCTGTTGTTCCGTTGAATTTTAATGCGTTCCTTGAGAAAGCAAAGTTGAAAGATGATGGTAGCAATTACACGGACTGGGTCCGTAACTTGAGGATTATCCTCATTGCTGCACAGAAGAATTACGTCCTGGAAGCACCGCTAGGTGCCAGGCCTCCTGCAAGAGCAACACCAGAAGTTATGAACGTCTGGCAAAGCAAAGCTGATGACTACTCGATAGTTCAGTGTGCCATGCTTTACGGCTTAGAACCGGGTCTTCAACGCCGTTTTGAACGTCATGGAGCATATGAGATGTTCCAGGAGTTGAAGTTAACATTTCAAGCAAATGCCCGGATTGAGAGATATGAAGTCTCCAATAAGTTCTACAGCTGCAAGATGGAAGAGAATAGTTCTGTCAGTGAGCATATACTCAAAATGTCTGGGTATAATAATCACTTGATTCAACTGGGAGTTAATCTTCCAGATGATAGCGTCATTGACAGAATTCTTCAATCACTGCCACCAAGCTACAAGAGCTTCGTGATGAACTATAACATGCAAGGGATGCATAAGACAATTCCCGAGCTCTTAGCAATGCTAAAGGCAGCGGAGGTAGAAATCAAAAAGGAGCATCAAGTGTTGATGGTCAGTAAGACCACTAGTTTCAAGAAAAAGGGCAAAGGGAAGAAGAAGGGGGACTTCAAGAAGAATAGCAAGCAAGTTGCTGTTCAGGAGAAGAAATCCAAGTCTGGTCCTAAGCCTGAAACTGAGTGCTTCTACTGCAAGCAGACTGGTCACTGGAAGCGGAACTGCCCCAAGTATTTAGCGGATAAGAAGGATGGCAAGGTTAACAAAGGTATATGTGATATACATGTTATTGATGTGTACCTTACTAATGCTCGCAGTAGCACCTGGGTATTTGATACTGGTTCTGTTGCTAATATTTGCAACTCGAAACAGGGGCTACGGATTAAGCGAAGATTGGCTAAGGACGAGGTGACGATGCGCGTGGGAAATGGTTCCAAAGTCGATGTGATCGCGGTCGGCACGCTACCTCTACATCTACCTTCGGGATTAGTTTTAGACCTAAATAATTGTTATTTGGTGCCAGCGTTAAGCATGAACATTATATCTGGATCTTGTTTAATGCGAGACGGTTATTCATTTAAATCAGAGAATAATGGTTGTTCTATTTATATGAATAATATCTTTTATGGTCATGCACCCTTGAAGAGTGGTCTATTTTTAATGAATCTCGATAGTAGTGACACACATATTCATAATGTCGAAGCCAAAAGATGCAGAGTTGATAATGACAGTGCAACTTATTTGTGGCACTGCCGTTTAGGTCATATCGGTGTAAAGCGCATGAAGAAACTCCATACTGATGGACTTTTGGAATCACTTGATTATGAATCACTTGGTACTTGCGAACCGTGCCTCATGGGCAAGATGACTAAAACACCGTTCTCCGGAACTATGGAGAGAGCAACAGATTTATTGGAAATCATACATACAGATGTATGTGGTCCGATGAATATTGAGGCTCGTGGCGGATATCGTTATTTTCTCACCTTCACAGATGATTTGAGCAGATATGGGTATATCTACTTAATGAAACATAAGTCTGAAACATTTGAAAAGTTCAAAGAATTACAGAGTGAAGTTGAAAATCATCGTAACAAGAAAATAAAATTTCTATGATCTGATCGTGGAGGAGAATATTTGAGTTACGAGTTTGGCCTACATTTGAAACAATGCGGAATAGTTTCGCAACTCACGCCACCCGGAACACCACAGCGTAATGGTGTGTCCGAACGTCGTAATCGTACTTTACTAGATATGGTGCGATCTATGATGTCTCTTACTGATTTACCGCTATCGTTTTGGGGTTATGCTTTAGAGAAGGCTGCATTCACTCTAAATAGGGACCATCAAAATCCGTTGAAACGACACCTTATGAACTATGGTTTGGCAAGAAACCAAAGTTGTCGTATCTTAAAGTTTGGGGTTGCGATGCTTATGTGAAGAAACTTCAACCTGATAAGCTCGAACCTAAATCGGAGAAATGTGTCTTCATAGGATACCCAAAGGAGACTGTTGGGTACACCTTCTATCACAGATCCGAAGGCAAGACATTCGTTGCTAAGAATGGATCCTTTCTAGAGAAGGAGTTTCTCTCGAAAGAAGTGAGTGGGAGGAAAGTAGAACTTGATGAGGTAACTGTACCTGCTCCCTTATTGGAAAGTAGATCATCACAGAAACCAGTTTCTGCGACACCTACACCAATTAGTGGGGAAGTTAATGATAATGATCATGAAACTTCAGATCAAGTTATTACTGAACCTCGTAGGTCAACCAGATTAAGATCCGCACCAGAGTGGTACGGTAATCCTGTTCTGGAGGTTATGTTACTAGACCATGACGAACCTACGAACTATGAAGAAGCGATGGTGAGCCCAGATTCCGCAAAATGGCTTGAGGCCATGAAATCCGAGATGGGATCCATGTATGAGAACAAAGTATGGACTTTGGTTGACTTGCCCGATGGTCGGCAAGCCATTGAAAATAAATGGATCTTCAAGAAGAAGACTGACGCTGATGGTAATGTTACTGTCTATAAAGCTCGACTTGTTGCGAAAGGTTTTCGACAAGTTCAAGGGATTGACTACGATGAGACCTTCTCACCCGTAGCGATGCTTAAGTCTGTCCGAATCATGTTAGCAATTGCCGCATTTTATGATTATGAAATTTGGCAAATGGATGTAAAAACTGCATTCCTGAATGGATTTCTGGAAGAAGAGTTGTATATGATGCAACTGGAAGGTTTTATCGATCCAAAGGGAGCTAACAAAGTGTGCAAGCTCCAGCGATCCATTTATGGACTGGTGCAAGCCTCTCGGAGTTGGAATAAACGCTTTGATAGTGTGATCAAAGCATTTGGTTTTATACAGACTTTTGGAGAAGCCTGTATTTACAAGAAAGTGAGTGGGAGCTCAGTAGCATTTCTAATATTATATGTGGATGACATATTACTGATTGGAAATGATATAGAATTTCTGGATAGCATAAAGGGATACTTGAATAAGAGTTTTTCAATGAAAGACCTCGGTGAAGCTGCATATATATTAGGCATTAAGATCTATAGAGATAGATCAAGACGCTTAATTGGACTTTCACAAAGCACATACCTTGATAAAGTTTTGAAGAAGTTCAAAATGGATCAAGCAAAGAAAGGGTTCTTGCCTGTACTACAAGGTGTGAGATTGAGTAAGACTCAATGCCCGACCACTGCAGAAGATAGAGAGAAGATGAAAGATGTTCCCTATGCTTCAGCCATAGGCTCTATCATGTATGCAATGCTGTGTACCAGACCTGATGTGTGCCTTGCTATAAGTTTAGCAGGGAGGTACCAAAGTAATCCAGGAGTGGATCACTGGACAGCGGTCAAGAACATCCTGAAATACCTGAAAAGGACTAAGGATATGTTTCTCGTTTATGGAGGTGACAAAGAGCTCATCGTAAATGGTTACGTTGATGCAAGCTTTGACACTGATCCGGACGATTCTAAATCGCAAACCGGATACGTATTTACATTGAACGGTGGAGCTGTCAGTTGGTGCAGTTCTAAGCAAAGTGTCGTGGCGGGATCTACGTGTGAAGCGGAGTACATAGCTGCTTCGGAAGCAGCAAATGAAGGAGTCTGGATGAAGGAGTTCATATCCGATCTAGGTGTCATACCTAGTGCATCGGGACCAATGAAAATCTTTTGTGACAATACTGGTGCAATTGCCTTAGCAAAGGAATCCAGATTTCACAAGAGAACCAAGCACATCAAAAGACGCTTCAATTCCATCCGGGATTTAGTCCAGGTGGGAGACATAGAAATTTGCAAGATACATACGGATCTGAATGTTGCAGACCCATTGACTAAGCCTCTTCCACGAGCAAAACATGATCAGCACCAAGACTCCATGGGTGTAAGAATCATTACTGTGTAATCTAGATTATTGACTCTAGTGCAAGTGGGAGACTGAAGGAAATATGCCCTAGAGGCAATAATAAAGTATTATTTATTTCCTTATATCATGATAAATGTTTATTATTCATGCTAGAATTGTATTAACCGGAAACATAATACATGTGTGAATACATAGACAAACAGAGTGTCACTAGTATGCCTCTACTTGACTAGCTCGTTAATCAAAGATGGTTATGTTTCCTAGCCATAGACATGAGTTGTCATTTGATTAACAGGATCACCTCATTAGGAGAATGATGTGATTGACTTGACCCATTCCGTTAGCTTAGCACTCGATCGTTTAGTATGTTGCTATTGCTTTCTTCATGACTTATACATGTTCCTATGACTATGAGATTATGCAACTCCCGTTTACCGGAGGAACACTTTGTGTGCTACCAAACGTCACAACGTAACTGGGTGATTATAAAGGTGCTCTACAGGTGTCTCCAAAGGTACTTGTTGGGTTGGCGTATTTCAAGATTAGGATTTGTCACTCCGATTGTCGGAGAGGTATCTCTGGGCCCACTCGGTAATGCACATCACTATAAAGCCTTGCAAGCATTGTAACTAATGAGTTAGTTGCGGGATGATGTATTACGGAAGGAGTAAAGAGACTTGCTAGTAACGAGATTGAACTAGGTACCGAGATACCGACGATCGAATCTCGGGCAAGTAACATACCGATGACAAAGGGAACTATGTTGTTATGCGGTCTGACCGATAAAGATCTTCGTAGAATATGTAGGAACCAATATGAGCATCCAGGTTCCGCTATTGGTTATTGACCGGAGAGGTGTCTCGGTCATGTCTACATAGTTCTCAAACCCGTAGGGTCCGCACGCTTAACGTTACGATGACAGTTATATTATGAATTTATATGTTTTGATGTACCGAAGGTTGTTTGGAGTCCCGGATGTGATCACGGACATGACGAGGAGTCTCGAAATGGTCGAGACATAAAGATTGATATATTGGAAGTCTATGTTTGGACATCGGAAGTGTTCCAGGTGAAATCGGGATTTTTCCGGAGTACCGGGAGGTTACCGGAACCCCCCGGTAACTTAATGGGCCTTATTGGGCCTAGGTGGAAGAGAGGAGAGGAGGCTAGGGCAGGGCCGCGCCCCCCCCTCCCCCCAGTCCGAATAGGACAAGGAGAGGGGGGCGGCGGCCCCCCTTCCTTCCTCCCCTCCACCTCCTCCACCTTCCACTCCTAGTCCAACATGGAAAGGGGGAGTCCTACTCCCGGTAGGAGTAGGACTCCTCCTGGCGCGCCTATACCTCCTAGGCCGGCGGCCTCACCCTTGCACCTTTATATATGGGGGCAGGGGGGCACCTCTAGACACACAATTGATATACGATCTTTTAGCCGTGTGCGGTGGCCCCCTCCACCATATTACACCTCGATAATATCTTAGCGGAGCTTAGGCAAAGCCCTGCGTCGGTAGAACATCATCATCGTCACCACGCCGTCGTGCTGACGAAACTCTCCCTCAACACTCGGCTGGATCGGAGTTCGAGGGACGTCATCGAGCTGAACGTGTGCTGAACTCGGAGGTGCCGTGCGTTCGGTACTTGATCGGTCGGATCGTGAAGACGTACGACTACATCAACCACGTTGTGTTAACGCTTCCGCTTTCGGTCTACGAGGGTACGTGGACAACACTCTCCCCTCTCGTTGCTATGCATCACCATGATCTTGTGTGTGCATAGATTTTTTTTGAAATTACTACGTTCCCCAATAATAAAGGGGTTGTCAATCCCTTCACGGCCACTTGCAAATGTGAGATCTGATAGAGATAATAAGATACATATTTTTGGTATTTTTGTTGTATAGATTGGAAAGTAAAGATTGCAAAATAAAATAGATTGGAAACTTATATGATGGAGAATAGACCCGGGGGCCATAGGTTTCACTAGTGGCTTCTCTCAAGATAGCATAAGTATTACGGTGGGTGAACAAATTATTGTCGAGCAATTGATAGAAAAGTACATAGTTATGAGAATATCTAGGCATGATCATGTATATAGGCATCACGTCCGCGACAAGTAGACCGAAACGATTCTGCATCTACTACTATTACTCCACACATCGACCGCTATCTAGCATGCATCTAGAGTATTAAGTTCATAAGAACAGAGTAACGCATTAGGCAAGATGACATAATGTAGAGGGATAAACTCAAGCAATATGATATAAACCCCATCTTTTTATCCTCGATGGCAACAATACAATATGTGCCTTGCTGCCCCTGTTGTCAGTGGGAAAGGACACCGCAAGATGGAACCCAAAGCTAAGCACTTCTCCCATTGCAAGAAAGATCAATCTAGTAGGCCAAACCAAACCGATAATTCGAAGAGACTTACAAAGATAACAAATCATACATAAAAGAATTCAGAGGAGATTCAAATATTGTTCATAGATAATCTTGATCATAAACCCACAATTCATCAGATCTCGACAAACACACCGCAAAAAGAATTACATCAAATAGATCTCCAAGAAGATCGAGGAGAACTTTGTATTGAGATCCAAAGAGAGAGAAGAAACCATCTAGCTAATAACTATGGACCCGAAGGTCTGTGATAAACTACTCACACATCATCGGAGAGGCTATGGTGTTGATGTAGAAGCCCTCCGTGATCGATTCCCCCTCCGGCGGAGCGCCGGAAAAGGCCCCAAGATGGGATCTCACGGGTACAGAAGGTTGCAGCGGTGGAAATAGGGTTTCGTGGTGCTCTCGGATGTTTTCGGGGTATATGAGTATATATAGGCGAAAGAAGTCGGTCAGGGGAGCCACGAGGGGCCCACGAGGGGCCCACGAGGGTGGGGGCGCGCCTACCCCCTGGGTACGCCCTCCTGCCTCGTGGCCTCCTCGTTTCTTTCTTGACATCCACTCTAAGTCTCCTGGATTGTGTTTGTTCCAAAAATCACTCTCCCGAAGGTTTCATTCCGTTTGGATTTCGTTTGATATTCCTTTTCTGCGAAAAACTGAAATAGGCAAAAAAACAGCAATTTGCACTGGGCCTTTGGTTAGTAGGTTAGTCCCAAAAATAATATAAAAGTGTATGATAAAGCCCATTAAACATCCAAAACAGATAATATAATAGCATGGAACAATCAAAAAATTATAGATACGTTGGAGACGTATTATGCCCCCCTCCCCGTATATAAAGGAGTGGAGGAGGGGAGGGCCGGCCCTCTACTATGGCGCGCCCTGGGGAGTCCTACTCCCACCGGGAGTAGGATTCCCCCTTCCAAGTAGTAGGAGTAGGAGAGAAGGAAGGGGAGGAGAGAGGGAAGGAAGGGGGGCGACCCCCCACCCAATTCGGATTGGGCTAGGGGGGCACGCCCTCCACCTTTTCCCTTCCTCTCCTCTATTCCACTAAAGCTCAATAAGGCCCATATACTCCCCGGGGGGTTCCGGTAACCTCCCGGTACTCCGGTAAATGCCTGAACTCATCCGGAACCATTCCGATGTCCAAACACAGGCTTCCAATATATCGATCTTTACGTCTCGACCATTTTGAGACCCCTCGTAATGTCCGTGATCATATCCGGGACTCGGAACTATCTTCGGTACATCAAAACACATAAACTCATAATACCAATCGTCACCGAACGTTAAGCGTGCGGACCCTACGGGTTTGAGAACTATGTAGACATGACCGAGACTCATCTCCTGTCAATAACCAATAGCGGAACCTAGATGCTCATATTGGTTCCTACATATTCTATGAAGATCTTTATCGGTCAAACCACATAACAACATACGTTGTTCCCTTTGTCATCAGTATGTTACTTGCCCGAGATTCGATCGCCGGTATCTCAATACCTAGTTCAATCTCATTACCGACAAGTCTCTTTACTCGTTCCTTAATGTATCATCCCGCAACTAACTCATTAGTCACATTGCTTGCAAGGCTTATAGTGATGTGCATTACCGAGAGGGCCCAGAGATACCTCTCCGACAATCGGAGTGACAAATCCTAATCTCGATCTATGCCAAACCAACAAGTACCATCGGAGACACCTGTAGAGCACCTTTATAATCACCCAGTTACGTTGTGACGTTTGGTAGCACACAAAGTGTTCCTCCGGTATCCGGGAGTTGCATAATTTCATAGTCATAGGAACATGTATAAGTCATGAAAAAAGCAATAGCAACATACTAAACGATCAAGTGCTAAGCTAAAGGAATGGGTCAAGTCAATCACATCATTCTCTAATGATGTGATCCCGTTAATCAAATGACAACTCATATCTATGGCTAGGAAACTTAACCATCTTTGATTCAACGAGCTAGTCAAGTAGAGGAATACTAGTGACACTCTGTTTATCTATGTATTCACACATGTACTAAGTTTCCAGTTAATACAATTCTGGCATGAATAATAAACATTTATCATGATATAAGGAAATATAAATAATTACTTTATTATTGCCTCTAGGGCATATTTCCTTCAGCCTTCCCATACTTGACTTCATAACCAAATTGTTTTTTCACCGTCCGCATGAGAAACCTCACTTTCACAGTTGGATTAACGGCTATGTCTTTCATCCATTTGTATCCGAGATACTCGGATGTGAGTTGAAGGTGTGTCTTTCTAAGTCGTTTCGATGGCGGTTTGCACCTATGAGTGGCAACACAACTTTTTAACACCCATTCTTCGGTTTCTTTAAGCTTCCTTGCTCACACTTCGTGGTGTAACGCAACTTCATGTCAGAGTGCTCAACATAAAATGGCCTATGGTTCCGAATGGCATAGTCAGACAACCAAAACTTCAACATAGGCAAGCTAAGAAACTTCACTCCTTTCTTCAAATGAGCATTCTCGTCGTCGTTCTCCTCCCTTGGTTTGCCTGGATCCGGGCATGGTGTTGGCTCAATCGCCGTCATTCTCATTCCACCATCAACAACAGCTTTATGGGCAAGGCTGAGATCTTGATACAAGTGAGTTCTTTTTTCTAAGCCCGTCAGCTCAAAGTGGATTTGGTTTTCCTCCTTTGTGAATCCATCCCCGTCCAACTCTTCCCCTGGACCTTCGTCACCCGAGTCATACGCATATTGACGCCTAGAAGGCAACTCACGATCCATGTCCTTTTGCGCTATGTACGCATCCAAGTCACCAACATCATTACCATGAAACCGTTCCTCTTGCTCTTCGTCGTCGTCATGAGCATCTCCGTCCTCTTGAATTACTTCGTCACTAGCAATCACCTCAACTTCATTTGCTTGGCTAGTTGGTGGTTGGCTAGAAGCATTGGGGGCATACAACTCAACCTCATTTGCTTCACTAGATGGTAGACGGGGACGTGGTTGGCGATAAGCATTGGGGGCATCAACCACAACCCTATGCTCAACAAGTGGCACCATTGTCCTCTCGCTCATGTCATCCATTGGGGAAGAGACATGCCGGTTCAAATCAATTGTAAACCAAGGAGATTCAACCTTGGTGGCAAACAATTCAAGTGACTTGTCTTCCGATTGGGAAACCTTTTCCTTGTATACATCCCAATGCAAATCCGATGTGATAGGCATACTTTTCAAGCGAGATTTGGCTCCAACTCCAACATCATACCTTCCTATTAACTTAACATCAACATTGGTGTCCATCCACTTTAAGACATGTCTCACTTTTGCAACAACATCCTCATAGCTAGGGCTTGTATCAAAACCAATGGTTCCTCACCCGTGTCGGCATTGTTACTCAAGAATGCCTCCTTGTCCATGTAATGAACGTTAACAAGTCTCTCCATCTAAAAACAACATGAATGCATTTAAGGCATCAATGAGAATTGGTGTTTATCCAAAAACATCTCATTATATCCAAATCATATCAACACTAAATTATTGGTGATGTCCACAAAGGTTTCACTAATTAACACACACTAAGCAAAGTTTACCCTAAACACTAACTAACCCTAACCCCTAATCTTTCTACTCAACAAGCAAATATTCCTACTACACACCATGCATATCACTATATTACCAAAGTTAACCATGCCATTGACACTAAAATAAGGGAGAAAACATGAACTAGGGTTCCACCAACATGTAAAAAATGCAACCAAAATAACAAGATTTAACCAAAAAAATTGGGTGATTTGGGAGAGATTACCACAAGCAACAAAGTGATGGAAAGATCCACCTAAGGGAAGCACCTTTTGGAGAGGATTTGAGGGGGGAGCTTGAGGGGTGAGAGAGAGTGGGGGAGCACCAACTCTTCTTCAAGCTCGGGCTGGATTGGGGAAAGTGTGTGGGGTGGGGGAGCACCCACCCCACACACTCTCCCGTGGGGTTATCCACTTACCAGGGCCAGACGCCAGGGTTCCTGGCGTCTGGCCCCTTTGCCACGTCAGCAGGTCAACGGGCTGGTGGGTCATGCGGGCCAGACGCCAGAGTGCATTGCGTCTCCTTTGCAACCCAAACGCCAGGGATGTTGGCGTCACCTAAAAATGTCAGAATCGAAAAAAATAGAACGAAGTCAACTCGGGATTTTCTTTGCCCCATAGGTCAGAACAGTAATTTTGTCCTCTGCAATCCGAGGCAAAGACCTGCACCCAACAGAGTGGAGGAGGCGGTACAGTAATTATGGCAAATTTGACAATTTTGACCTCGGGACGAAATCAATTCACAGAATGAACTGCCCGTGAAACTATTTCACTCCCCTGACCTTTTTGTGCAGCGCCCGCCACGCCGGCGCCACACCCAACGGTGCAGCGCCTAGCTCGGGGGCGTTGCACTCCAGTCCACCGTGGCAGCCCTGGGCGCCGGACCCAGCAGTGCAGCGCCTACGAGGTAGGCGCCACACATGTAATGTGGAGTGCCTAGCCCTTAGGCGCTGCACTGTGACTTAGATGCCAGCCGCCCGCTCCCCCTCCCCCCACCCCACCCATTCGTTCTAGGAGGAGTTACAGAACAGGTGCGCCGGTGGCTTCCTCCTCTCCCCCTCTCAATCCCCTCTCCCAAATCCTTCAGATCCGACGATTTGGTCCGTGCATTTCTTCACCAATCCATCCTAGAAGGTACTCTCCTCCGATCCCCTTCTTTCTATCCATACAAAATATGGTATTTTGAAGATTTGGGGAATCCTTGTTTGATTTGATTAGATTTGAATCTTGCATGTATTAGAATTTTGCATGTATTACAACCCTTGTTTGTTTGATTTGTGGAACCCTAGTTTATTTTATTTTATTGAAAAGATATGGTTGGATACATAGATTGACATGTTATTTCTATGGAAAAGTTATTTGTATGAAGTAGGCCTAGTTTAGTTTATTTGTACTGAAATTATACTCGTATTGAGAAAAATGCTTTGGATACATATGCTTTGAATCTTGCATGTAGTAGGCCTACTTTAGTTTTTTTGAATTGAAAAGATAATCGTGTTGACAAGAATGCTTTGTTGAAATTGTTAGGATGGTTTGGCTTCTCGATGATCATTGGGACAAACAACACCGGTCGTACGCTATGTCGGTGGAGCAGCGGGTAATACTGAAAGTGGCCGGTGTTATGAATTTCGTATTTTTTTCAAACACAAATGCCCCATATGTAATGTTATGATTTGTTTGTTTGTAGGAGCTTGCACCTCTGAAGCTTCGGTCTCACGGGGTCACCCTTGGATGGATGCGCTATGATGAGCGGTACACACCGTATGTAAGGGAGGCAGGACTTCTCCCTTTCATTCAGTTGGTCCGCCGGTCGACGCCACCCAACAATGCTGCAGCACTCACCGCGCTTATTGATCATTGGAGGCCGGAGACACACACTTTCCATCTTCGGACCGGGGAGATGACCGTGACGCTCCAGGATATTGCTATGATCACCGGTCTTCCTATCGATGGCAATCCTTTATGTATGAACACCGATTCTGATGGGTGGCGCGCGCAGATGCATGCCCTTATCGGTATGGTTCCTCCGGAGCCTCGGGAACCAGAAGCAGAAGATAAGAAGAAGGAAAGAGTCGCAGCCGGCGCTACTTTCACGTGGATATCATCGAACTTCAGTACTTGCCCTGAGGATGCTAATGAGGACATGGTGAAGACATATGCTCGTGTCTACATGTGGTACGTGATATCCAGGACTATGTTTGCTGATGGCACAGGCAAGAATGCTCCATGGATGTGGCTGAAGGCGTTGACCGTCTTCGATAGCAAATGGAGTTGGGGTTCGGCGACACTGGCTTACTTGTATCGACAGGTATGAAGTTGTTTCCTTTTCACTTCATTGATACATTATCAATGCGCTCTTGCGGCAAATTTGACCATGTTCTCTTTTATGTGCAGTTGGACGAAGCCTGTTGTAGGCACACTGGAGGTATTGGTGGTTGTCTGCTCGCACTTTCCATATGGAGCTGGGAGCGTTTGCCGGTTGGACGACCGAAGACCGTGAAGTACGAGGATTGGGACGACAAAGACGACCCACTACGGCTCCCCACTTGGGCTTACAAGTGGGATGTGTTAAATGAGACGACGGATGATCCCTCGGTAATGTACAAGTTGTACAAGAGCGAGCTGGACGCGATCACGCCTGAGCAGGTGAACCGACATTGCATAAGTGATTATCATGCTTGTATCGTAACTCGATATCAATTTTGCATTCAATCCCATTTTGCAGGTGGAATGGGAGTCGTATGGAAAAGGAGAGAGTTTTGGTAACCCTATAGAGTTCAGGCTGAATCCAATGTGCACTAGGGATAGGGATCTCTGGCATATGCGGTGCCCACTGATATGCAACTGGGCGGTTGAGCTTCACCTGCCACATCGGGTGTTCCGCCAGTTTGGTTTGTTCCAGCCACACCCGCCGGAGTGGGAGGACACGGACAAGTTGCTACACGCGTAAGATATAATTAACCTTGAGCACTTAGCAGCTTCTCGATGGTTTCGATGATGCTAATATTTTGTTTCTAACTTGCAGGTTGGATAGGAAAAAGCAGCGGAAGATCAAGGATTGGGCCAAGCATCACAGCAAGTATGTCGTGCAGTTCGCTCTTAGTGTGGAGCAAGCAAGGGCTGGAAAACGAGCCCAGCTTCGTGAGCACTGCCCGATCGCGTTCAACAACTATCTCACATGGTTTCTTGCAAGTACCCGCGTGGAGGTATGCAAGCCGGCGTATGCTAAGGAGATTCTGGAAGAACCCACCGTTTTTGATGAGGTAGCCCAGCACTAGTACAACGCATTAGTCAGGAAAGGCAACTCAATGATCCCTTCAGCTCCAATGATGAACTTTGTGGTTAGCCCTTTTTGCTTTTCCATTCGCACTATTCACATCTTCGCTTGCCTAACACTTTGATACCGTTTCTGTTCATAGCGTGCCCAGATCAAGAAAGCAGCTGATGAGACCGAGACTATTCTGGAAACAACCCCGACTGGCAAAAGCGATGGGGAAGGTGCACTTCGAGCATTCATTAAGGTTCACATCTCCTTCAAACTAGCACTTAACATTTGTTGCTACGTTCCATGTCTCACTCACTTGTACATGTTGCAGCGCCAGGGCCAAAAGTTAAGGCGGCTATCAAACCTTTTCGGTTGTCGTGACCCCGAGTATGTATCACCAGAACGGTCTAGGTCGGCGACACCATCAGATCCCGCTTCGGGGCAGGGCCATGGTGAACCTTTCGAGGATGAGGATGTGGGTGTGGTCACCCAAGAGGTATGGCATGACAATATATATCCATTTGTTGATGCATTGCTAACTATATCCTCACACACTGTCTTTCCATATCTTCTGTTGATGCATAGGTTGCTGATGATATGACCGTGGGGACGTACCAGGCTCGGTCTGCATACGAGTTGAAGCCTAGGAAGGGAATCAACAAGTACACACCTGAAGACTTCACCCAAAGAGGTCAAAGAGCAAAAGGACGGTCGGCACCTCGCGGATGGCGGCTTTGGATGACTATTTGGATGACTATGTAGATGACGTGGAGGAACCGGAGCCGGAGCCGGAGCGGGTTCCTCTTCCTAGGAAGGTGAAGAAGATAAGCGTCAAGAGGGGGGTGGGAGGAGCCATCAAGCACGGAAAGCACTAGTCATCGTCCTTTATTTATAATGTTGAACTTAGAGTGGAATTTGTTATGTCGTTGAACTTGGAGTGGTGGTAGCTATTAGTAATGTGGAATTTGTTATGTCGTTGAACTTGGAGTGGTCGTAGCTATTAGTAATGTGGAATTTGTTATGTCGTTGAACTTGGAGTGGTGGTAGCTCTATGTTAAACTTGAACTTATTGGGATGGTCCTTTCTAAGAAATTATGTCTTTGGTGAACCCTTTTTGAACCTTAATGTTTATTATACGAAATGTTGAACTGTGGCTGAAAATGACCCAGTATGAATGACAAAAAAACACTAAGTGTTCGTGCAGCGCCTAGCTCGGAGGCGCCACACTCTACAGTGTAGCGCCTTGCAGCTAGGCGTTGCACTGTATAGTGTGGCGCCTCCGAGCTAGGCGCTGCACAAACACTTAGCGAAATTTTTGCCCCAAACTGGAGACCTACCTTCTGTGGCTCTCTGGATAGCTACAGACTTGTGCAGCACCTAGCCCGGAGGCGCTACACTATACAGTGCAACGCCTAGCCGCAAGGCGTTGCACTGTAGAGTGTGGCGCCTCCGAGCTAGGCGCTGGACAAACACTTAGCGAAATTTTTGCCCCAAACTGGAGGCCTACCTTCTGTTGCTCTCTAGATAGCTACAAACTTGTGCAGCGCCTAGCCAGGAGGCGCCACACTCTACAGTGCAGTGCCTTGCCGCTAGGCGTTGCACTGTATAGTGTGGCGCCTCTGGGCTAGGCGCTGCACAAACACTTAGCGAATTTTTGCCCAAACTCGAGGCCTACCTTCTGTTGCTCTCTGGATAGCTACAGACTTCTGCAGCGCCTAGCCTGGAGGCGCCACACTCTACAGTGCAACGCCCAGCGTCTGGGCGCTGCACTGTACTGTGTGGCGCCTCCTGGCTAGGCGCCACACATCTCTGTAACTTGCCATACCTTCTGTTGCTCTCTGGATAGCTACAGACCTGTGCAGCGCCTAACTTGGAGGCGCCACACTGTAGATTGCAGCGCCCAGATGCTAGGCGTTGCACTTGGACTTAGTGATTTTTTTAGCATATGCAAACATAATAAGTAGATGTGAAGTAGGATTGATACGTAGCAAGCAAACAACTGTGAAAAGAACATATGCACGAAGTACTTCACGACACATAGTAGTTCTTACAACCAAATCAAGGAGGAGACATAGTAATTCATGACACATAGTAGTTCTTACAACCAAATCGAGGAGGATACATAGTAGTTCACGGCACATAGTAGTTCACAACCAAATCGAGGAGGAGACATAGTAGTTCATGGCACATAGTAGTTCACAACCAAATCGAAGAGGATGACATAGCTCTATTGCGTAGAGCAAGGCACCTTTCCCTTCTTCTTCTTCCTCTCTTCTTCCTCTTCCTCCTCCCTTTTTCTTATGAGGTGAGCCTCCTTAACCACCCTCTCCATGAATATCTGATTGTCCCTCTCTTCTTTTTCAGCTGCAATTGCCCAAATCTTCATGGTTCTTTCTTCAAAATCCTGTTGACGCTTCTTCTGTGCCTCCTCACATTTCCTCACCAACGCTTGCTCCCTAGCGCGCATCGCATTTGACGCTCTTTGTTTTCGCTTCCTCTCCTTCTCAAGCTCCTCTTCCTTCTTCTTCTTTAGCTTGGCTGCATCCTCCTCTCTAAGCTTCTTCGCAGCCTTCTCCCACCATCCCGCCATCTCATCTTCGCCATCCTCCTTCATCGTTGGTTTGTTGGGTTGGGAAGCTGCCATACCTACAATGAGTGAAACATAATGCTTAGTAAGGACAATAAGAACAAATGGAAGCACATATGAAAAAACAAGAACATATGATACATTATAGTTCGTGAGGAACATACGGAAACGGTCCATCTAGGTATCCAAACATTCCTCTATAACGAACTTGCCCTTGCCCATCACCACGGCCAAGTCCACCACCAAGGCCAAGACCATCACCAAGGCCGAGACCATCACCTTGTAATGAAAGATGACTTTCACAAGATCAATGACATGTTGGACGCTCATTGTTGGAAGTGTGGATATTGAGTTGGAGAGCCTGTAAGCGATGAACTCGGACGTGAGTTGTTTGTGGTCTTGGGACACAATCTTGCCATCCATCCTTTTGCCTTGGCACAAGTGAGTTGGCACACAACTCACTACATGCCAAGTTGGACCTCGTTTCCATGGTCTTGCATGCACAATCCACGGACATATTTCATCTTCACATGTACATGCAACTGTGTAGCGCCCATTGACGTCCGAGTTCACCACCTTGTGTGGACGACAATGCATAACCGAGTAGTTGTCGAGCCACATCTTCAATTCCAACAAGGTGTCAAATTTAGAACCTTTAGCAATCCGGTTCTTGTCGTCTACCAAATCACGGTGAGAGCTTGGCCTAACCCCAAGAGGTACACATTGGCCACCATCTACCACGGCTTCATCCGCGAGACTAACATCCTTGAACAATGTAGTCCGATGATCCCGACCAAATACCTTCTCGAAAGCTTCGGCCTCCTTCACCGTGAACCCCTCCGCATAAACTTGTTCATCGGGACCATCGTCATCTGAGTCCGATGCATATGCACGGGAAAAAGGGATGGAATGGTCCATTGTCTCTTGCAAATGATATTTGTCGAGATCACCCACATTGTTGTCATGGAGATCAACTTCATTGTCATCGTCCGCATACTCATCATTGTCCTCTTGCAAAGCTTCATCTTGGTTGTTTGTAAACGGGCTCAATGTTGGCCTCACTTCTTGGGTCAAAAGAGGTTCAACAATTTCATCTCGCTTCAAGGGTGGGGGGCTACTAGCAACCAAAGGGGAGGGGTTCCGGTTCAAGTCCAAATGCAAACTTGAATCAACCTTCTTCGTTGCAAATAACTCAAGAGCCTTGTCTAGTGATTCGGCCACCGTCTCCTTGTATGCAACCCAACGTTGCTCCGAGTTGACACGCATTGTCTTCCAACGGATGTGCATTCCAAAACCAACATTATGCCTTCCCTCCAACTCAATGATATCACTAGGGTCCATCCAATTCAAATCTTTCCTAACTTGTTGCAAGAGCTCCGCATAGCTAGGACTACTATCAAACACCATGTCAAGCTCATCCGGGTCCGGTTCTATATTGCCTTTCAAAAAGGCGTCTTTGTCCCCATGATGAACAAACACACATGTTCTTCCCATCCCTATAAGCATTCAAAGAACACAAGGTAACATTGCTTCCATGAGACTAATCCAAGGATAAACACGGAATACAAACCCTAATATATATATCAAACAACAACCCTAACCCTAACATTAACCCTAACCCTAACCATAACCATAACCATAACCCTAGCCCTAAACCTAACTCTAGCACCAACATAAGAACACCCATAAGAATAACCCTAGCATACTAACAAAGCCTAATCATAGAAATTGGCAAACAAACATCTCACATCTCCATGCAAATCTCTAGATCCAAACAAAACTAGGGTTTCCCCAAACTAGCAACAAATGAGCAATGGGAGAACTTTACTTGGATCAAAACAAGGGGATCGGAGAATATTACCTTGAGGGAGGGTTTGACTTCGAAATCCACGGACAAATTCTTCAAATTTGCAAGATTTGGGAGAGGATTTGAGAGGGGGAGAGAGTGGGACAGGGGCCAAAGCTCGGGGAGAGAGTGGGAGAGTGTGTGGTGGGGGGGGGGGGGGGGGGGAGGGGGCCAGCAAAGTGGCTGGATAAGTCACAGTGCAGCGCCTAGCCGCTAGGCGCTGCACATTACATGTGTGGCGCCCAACGTCTAGGCGCTGCACATTCCATGTGTGGCGCCTAGCTCGGAGGCGCTGCACTGCTGGGTGCGGGCCCAGGGGCTGCCACGGTGGACAGGTGTGCAACGCCGCCGCGCTAGCCGCTGCACAGTACGGTGTGGCGCCGGCGTGGCGGGCGCTACACAAAAAGGTCAGGGGAGTGAAATAGTTTCGCACCCAGTTCATTCTGTGAAATGATTTTGTCCCAAAGTCAAAATTGTCAAATTTGCCGAGTAATTATAGCCCGTGAAAAGGAGTACTACGTGCGGTGCACAACGGTCAGGTCAATAAATGAGCACACGCTCGCTGCATCGATTCATCAAGTAGGAGTACGTACTCCTGCAAAACGGTGCGTACCACGCAGCGACGTGTCGATCTGCCTGTCTCCGGAAGGCAGAGCAACTCGAGGAGGTCAGCCCTGCACAGTGCAGCGTCCTAGTACTATGAGCTGATGCTGCCCCCCGTCGGCGCCGGGAAAAAAAACTAGAGTGAGAGACCAAGGCTGAGGCGGGAGCAATTGCCATGGCAACCTCGCCGCGGAAAAGGGGCCATGCGTTTGCGGGCCAAAAGCTCGCTTTCGTGTTGACTTTACCCTCGGAAAGGCTGGGCTGGGATGGGATCCCCTCAAAAAACGGCGATGCCCAAGGCCAGCTCCGGCCTCCCGCTCCGGCCATGCATGATTCCGATACAGTTAGTGCGTGGGCGTGCTTGCGGTGACCAGCATTTGGTTTGCCGGACCTGGGCTGGGCGCTGACATGACATGCATGTGCGTGCGCCGGCTGTTCACGTGCCCATGCGTGTGCTGCGCACGTACTACTACGTCCTACTACAACGTTGCTTTGTCCACGGCAAATGCAAAGGCAAAGCGCTCGTGGTCCATTCATCTGTTTCTCGTCGTCAGCAGCAGCAAGCGTGAACTCAAGATGCCCACCGAGAGAGAGAAACTGGTTGAGATGGTAGGGCATGGAGATAGAGGTGATGGGGACACGCCGTACACGGCCGGCCGGGCGGAGGAGTGGACGGACGAGAGCGGCCTGTCCATGCACGCACGCCCCCGTAAAAAGGACCCCCCCCCCCCCCCCCCCCCCCGGCTATCACCTTTTCGGAAAAGAGGAAGAGCTGACTTTACCATTGACAAGCAAAAAGGCTTACCACTAATTTGATTTGTGGCCACCTTTTCTCCCATCATTTTCGTGGAAGCGGGCCATGCACCATGCTCGTCGTACGTGCCGGGCCTCGACTTCCTGAGCATGTTCCCGTGCGCGCGCGAAAAAATGGATTTTTGTTGCTACACAGCACACACACATGATTCTGAAAAAAAGGTTGCTACACACACACACGATGCCATCCCGCGGAATATTTGTGCACTCTAACAGGTTGACGTTTGACTCATGTTTTTTTCTACGAGTAAAGGGCTTCATTCATCAAATAAGAGAGGTCGATTACAATAGTCGACGAGATGAAATCCGGCATAGCAGCATCTAGATCTAGAAGAAGAAAAAAATAATCTTGCAAGGTTTTTAAGGCAACATGCCTCACGAGATCAGAAATCTGCCCAGCAGCCCGGGCCAAGCCCTCCTGGGGCATTATCCGGCCCCAACCATTAGTCCGACTCATGGGCCCTCAAGAAAGGATCTGAACAAGACAAGGAGGTTGGATCTGAGGAGAACTCTACGCGCCGTCTAGGTCGATTAGGACTCATGTAAAACCTAGACCCTCGTCATCCTTTATAAGTTGATGAGGGAGGACTAGCCAATAGACATGTTACAATATATCACTCGAACACCACATCATCGCAATGTAACACGGGTATGAGTAGGGTTTTACCTCAATCGTGAGGGTCTTAACCTGAGTAAACCAATCTCCTGTTTTCGACTAGTTGCAGCACTCTATCGAGGGGTCTAGCGGAATTTACACCAACTGTGGCGCGCCCAACATGGGATGCACTTGTCGGAGCTGAGATCTAGATGGGATTCATCATCAACCACATCATCTTCGTCCCCGGGCTAGATCTTCGCTTTTGGCTCGATGAGTTTTGTCGCCGACTTGGCAAGCCGCATTGACCCCTTCGAGACCTATACCGCCGGCCAGGTTCTCTTCTTTGGGAATCTAGAGTTCATCATCGGCTCTCGCGGCGAGCTCGTACCTCAAGATCTGACGTCTTGACAGACCTCGGAGCACGCAGCGGTATTCAACAACCCACCCGCCTGTTGGAAGTATGCCATAGAGGCAATAATATTTGTATTATTATATTTCCATATTCATAATTAAAGAGTTTATATTCTATGCTATAACTGCTATGATCCTCGAATGTGCGATTCAGCGAAAAACTCATATGCACGTGTGGAATATGGTGTCATTTTGTTACAAGGTTCTGACAATCGATCAACTCTAGCTGTCGACGATCTGCTAACAGTTCCTTGGGCTTCACCATAGTTGAGAATAGTGAACTGTCACGTACCCAAAAGGGTGCCGAACATGAATGATCTTCTAGGGGGTCACGCGTATTTGACGAAGTTTAGTGTGGGGGGCGAGACTTTTAATTAAGTCTCTTCTTTCACACACCCCGAAACTTAATCTAGCATCAAGAAACATCGTCTATATTGTTGACGTAGGTAGTTAATGTTATTTGTTAAAACTGGTTAACTGCGTAATTAAAATTTTGCTAAAATTGATTAGAGGATGTCTAACTTGGTTTTGCAAGGTATGCATATGATGTGGTATAGCCTTCGTCATGATAATGAGTTTATGTATGATATGATTATATGTTGTAATGTTAAGTTGCCTGCGCGTCACGGCATGATGGTTGGAGCCACGAGATTGCCGCGTTAATGTAAAGTTCGTAGATATAGCCTATAGGTTATAGGTGACGATGGCAACCGTACACGGAGGACCCCGGCGAGGAGAAAATGTACTTGGCGCGGGACGAGGAGCTATAATTTTGTGCCATGATGGAATTTCTGAATTTGGTGCCACGACAACGTTTTCTGCAATTGCCGCCACGACAACGTTTTTTAAACGATTGCCACAACAACAAAATATTGGCCGTCATGACGCTTGAACTTGAGAGTGAAGATGATCACGGAGATTCCCAACACCTAGGGCTATATCACATCATGCTTTTATGAACTGACTGAGATGTTTATCCCTTTGTTGTTTGCACCCTTTGATTGCGCAGTAGTCAATTATTAGGGTGATCTCTCAGAGTACATATCAAGTTAAAATGTGCTCTTCCCAGTGCTGTAAGGTCTGCAACATTCTTGCATCGCAGAGTTTGTCATGTCCACATGAGTTCAAACGAGATAAGAGATGTAAGGCGGAGATGGTTAGATCATATGAGTAGATAACACTCGACTGTCTTGAAGTTCTAGCATAATCATTCTAAGCTCGGGGCACAAAGCATGGAATGATAAACAGGAGTCATATGATGATATGATCGTCAACAGATTACCCACCAGTTAAAATTCTCATCATCAGTGATGTCCACATCAATGATTGAGAATTAGATTTGGATCCTGAATCACTCAATATTAATTATGGGAGATATTAATTTGAGTGGGAGTGCACTTCATATTGTTAAAATTAAAACAACTTAGTGCAAGGTTTAATTATGATAATATCTAAATATTTTGTGTCTATCATTGTAGATCAATGGCTCACAATATGTTCAACTTAGCCCATATGTTAGAGAAAGAAAAATTGGCTGCTAATGGTGGAAACTATGCAGATTAGATCCGGAACCTGAGATTTGTTCTCAGGAGTGCTAAGAAGGAGTATTTGCTGGATCAACCCCTAGGTGATGCTCCCGGAAAGGATGCAACACCAGATGAAGTTGCTGCTTATGTTGCTCGTAGTGATGAATATGATTCAATCTAGTTTCGTATGTTAACTTGCATGGATCCTGAACTACAGAAGCGTTTTGAATGATCCACTACTCAATTCATAATTGGGTTACTGGAAGTTCTTTACAAGAAGCAGGCAAGGACCGAACATTTTGAATTAACCAAGGCCTTGATTGAATGCAAGATGAAAGAGAGTTCCTCAATGAGTGAGCATATAGTGAAGCTTGCTAGCTATGTTGATAGACTGTCTTCTCTAGAATTTGGAATTCCGCCGACACTCGGTACAGATATTGTGCTTGCTTCACTCCCACTATCTTACGATGTCTTTATCATGAATTACAACATGAATGGGATGGAGAAATGTGCAAATGACTTGTTTGCTATGCTCAAAACTGCCGAAGCTGGAATGCAGAAGAATAAAACAGTGTTGATGGTCAACACGACCACCAATTTCAAGAAGAAGGGCAAGTCCAAGAAGTACTGATGCTCAAAACCGTGGAAGCTAAAACGTCCACTTTACATTTTTGAAGAAAGGTTATAAAAGCATATTTATTTCGAATTAGGCATCGAAATGCATTGGAGTACTCATGTTTACCATGCGCTAGAATATCAAGTTGAGTCGTCTTGACTCGTTCCGCAAGTAAGACGTTGGTTGCATTTGAAATCGTACCATTACGCCACGTGTCATGTGTACAATAGGTGACTGGTTTCCTTATTGGTCATTTCACACCTCGAGATTGATCCCGGTTATAAATAGTCACCCCACTTCAACCTTAAACGGTTGGTTGCTCTGTGAGTGAATTGACAAGACCTTGTCAGAGCAACCCATTCCCCCGAAGAGATTGTGAGAATCCTAAGAGAGTAATATCCCAGAGCCCACAACCATTAAGTGATTGAACATCACTAAAGAACTAACTGAAACTCAACTTAACATGTTACTCTTGTGGACTGTGCATCCACTAGACGGTTAGGTGTCTACTCAGAGCATCTGAGAGTTATTGTGAACAACCAAACACAAGTCAGTGAAGGTCCCGGACATGTACCTCAAAGATCTACCACGAGTGATTGGGCGAATTCTAAGTGACTTCAGCTCAAGGATAATAGGGTGAAGTCCTGATCTTCGGAGTTAAATCTCAGCCCCTCCAACCAAGCATAGAGTTTTGCCAACAACTCAAACTGGTCGAACAAATCTCTGTCTTCGTCAAGCCTACGGGTTCTACTTCTTCGATCCCATTTAGTTCTATAACTTACATGTGTCCGAAGAACTTCTTCCCATCTTCTATCTCTATGATTTCTTCGAAGACGATTTCGAGTACTTTGTTATTCTGGTGCATATGCCATGTTTAATTTTGTGAGCACTGCTACTTAGATTTACCTTTGTTCAACTAGATGCTTATCTGATTTTACTTTTTGTTCTACTGTCGGTCGACTTCATAGTCATAACATAAACCGATTACTTTAAGAACACCAACTGAATCGATATGACGAGATTTTTTTGTAGATCTTGTATGGTATGTAACACCAAAAGAACCTTATGCTTTAATTGGCCTGTTTAGAAGAAAGCTTCAGGAGACATGTTTCTCCCTGATGATGACATTTGTGCTTCTCATATTTATTTAAAATGTTACTCTTGTGATGTCTGATGAGGACAACATTAATACAGTTACACCCACAGACCCTACTGCTATACATACTGGATCAATTACTAGAGCTTGCGCATGCCAATTAAATTACCAGGTACTTTCATGTAATGTCCCGGATGTAACATTCCATACTTGTACCTCCAACTCTTGCCATTTCCAGCAATGTTATATGTTATATCATCCGTGGTTGGGTTTCTCGTTTTGCATTTCGTTCATGTCATGCATTTCATCTCAGGTCATCATGTGCATCATGGTCATTTTAGTGTGGAGCATATACTTGTCATGCCATCTTCTATTTCCCCCTCATCTCTCCACCTCTTCCTTTTCTTATTTATGCAAGCCTTTTATTTCAGCCTCAAGTAATGTTCATCTTTGCCTGAAGATTCAAACTTCTTGTCCTAAACCTCTCTGCCAAATTTCACCTCTTTTGGAATTGTTTTGGTTAGGTTCAAAAATGGTCCAAGTTAGAATAAAATTCAAATTTGTTTTATTTTTCTACCTCTAAAAATGCCCAAACCAGTTTATTCAAATAGTGTATAATTCCAGGATCATGGGGATTTTTCACTTTTCCCAAATTCTTCTTCTAGCCCCTTGAACTTTTCCCTTTGTTTTTCTGTTTGATGAAAACGAAAGAAGAGCAGCAACAGCTACCTGGGCCTCGGCCTCCAGCCGGCCCAGCAAGACCGCGCGCCAGCGAGCCTAGCCAGCCTGCTCGGCCTTCCGCTCCCTCTCCCTCCTTTTCATTTCTCACCTGCACACCCACTCGCCCTCGCTGCTCCGCCGACACGTGGCCCAGGCGGCCCCACTGGTCAGCGACCGCGCCAGCACCCGCACCCACCTTTTCTCCTACCTCGGTCCCCTCGCTTGCGCGCGCACATGGTCGCGGCCGAGAGCGCGTGACCTTGCCCCGCTCGCTCTAGCCCCCACTTAAACCCTCTCCTTGTCCAGGGCAGCCCTAGGGTTCCCCTCTTCCTCCTCCCTGCCGCCAGGTGCGCTCCGGCCACCAGATCCGCCACCTGCACCCCGTCCCGAGCGTGTCCAGGAGCGCGTGTTCATCGCCGGCGTGCTCACCGTCAACCGTAGCCCAGCCGATTGTGTCTTCCGCCTTCCCTGACGTCGACTAGGTCCCCGGCGTCGATTACGGAGGCCTGGGACACCAAGCTGGAGCGTCTACTTCCTCGTCTCCAACTCCGGCCGCAGTAGCTGTTCGATCGCCATCGCCGTCTTCGTCCACCTCCCGACCAACAGAGCTCACCTCCGAGCTCCTGGTGAGCACACGCACCTCCCCGACCTTTTTCCCCTTCGCTAGCCTGCTCCGTCGCTGTTGGCCATGTTCGCCGAGCCCGCGCCGTCGGACCTCGTCTTCGGCGACTACTCCGACCTCCATAGCACCTCTGCGCGTGTGCATCGTCTCCGCCGTGTCGAGTAGAGTCGGCTACGTGTCCTCGCCGCTCCGATAGTGCCCATAGTTGTCGCGTTTGAACTTGTCGCCGCTGCCTCTGTTTTTCGACGCCGGTGTCGCCTCCACCAACGTCCGGTGCCGCACGTTGCACGCGGGTGTGCGGAAACTCCTGTTGGTCTTGTTACACCCCTCCGTCGTGTCCCTGGGCCACCGGAGACCATTCCCGCGAGGTCCTCCGCTGCTCTGCGCCCGCGCCGGCCCGCTCCTTTGCTTCCCCTGTTTTGGAAGCCAGCCGCAGCCACTGCCATGTGGGACCCCGCAGGACCCACTGGTCAGCGAGATCAGGGGCCAGGTCCCACCTGTCATCCCCTCTCCCCTTTTCTTCTTTTCTTTTATTTGTTTCCAGGGAATATTCCCCTTCCGTACATGGTATCTTTCCAAATCCGTCAAGCCCATTTCTGGACATTTCCCTGTGGGGAAAATGCCATTTCTGTCACTAGCCATTTTAGGCAGTTTGCATATTTGTGTAATTGTGGGGATTTTTCTACAGAGACCCCAACATATTATATATGTTTTTGGGCTAGAAAATCCAATTAATCCATTGGTTATATCCATTTCATCATCTGAGCAAGTTTGCACACATGTCATTTTACATCATGTTGTTGTTTTGTCATTAATGTGGATAATTATGCAAAGGTGCTATGTGTTAGTTTTGCACATGAACATGCTCTTCATAATGCCACTTGCTGATAGAATTAATTGTCTGCCATGATATGACTTGTGTAGAGTTAAACAAGCTTGTAAACATGCTACCATGAATCTGTTTCTGCCATGCCATGAAATTCTACTAAGTCTAGATCAGTTCATATCACTTGCCATATTTGCATTGATGCTATCACCATTTCTGTAGATCTTTGGAGAAAGTTCATGAAGGGAGTTTATTAAGTACAATTAGTACTAGCATGCCATGCTCAAGTTTTCCATGATAGGATCCGGTGGCATGTAGTTTACTAGATCTAAACTTTGCAACTTGTTGCTGTTTCTGCCATGTCCAGTATTTTCATTAAGTTTGTAAAATTGTTATCATGTACAATTTTGCCATGCTGGTTTAGTCATGCTCTAGTGGTTTCTAGCAGTAGCTCAGTAATCATGTTTTGTAGTGCTTGATATGTACTTCACTGCCATGCCTGTTTTTTTTCATGTTTGGGTGTTGTAGCATGTTAAACTATGCATCTAAGTGGCCATGTTGCTGTTTTCAACAGATTGCGTTGCATCTTGTTTGGCTTGTCATTTTCAAACCGTGCATCCGTTTTCGGTGATCTTTATATCGATTTCAACTGAAATGTATCAATCTATCCAGTGGCATGCTTGGGTTACCAAGATTGTGCCATGTTCATCGTTTATCCTTCCGTCTCGTTTGCACCCCTTCCGAAGCACCTCATATGCATTGCACCTCATATCTTAGATTCCATGTCATGTCTTGCATCATGTTGCTTGCGCATTGCACCATGATTTATTGTTGTTCCGATGTTTGTGTTCTTGCTTTGGGTAGAGCCGGGAGACGAGTTCGTGTTCGAGGACCCTGTCGTGTACGTTCACGAGGAGCAAGGATTCGATACCTCTGAAAACATTGCAGGCAAGATGATCATAACCCCCGATATCACTTCTATCTTTGCTTGCTAATTGTTCGTTCTTTCGCTATGTCGCGCTACCTACTGATACGTCTCTAACGTATCTATAATTTTTTTATTGTTCCATGATGTTATATTATCAATCTTGGATGTTTTATAATCATTTTATAGTCATTTTATATCATTTTTGGTACTAACCTATTGACATAGTGCCAAGTGCCAGTTGTTGCTTTCTGCATGTTTTTACATCGCAGGAAATCAATACCAAATGGAGTCCAAATGCAACGAAACTTCACGGAGAATTATTTTGGACCAGAAGACACCTAATGGGCCCTGGCTGTGCCTGGGGGGTGCTACGAGGAGAGCACAACCCACCAGGGCGCGCCAGGAGGTCCAGGCGTGCCTTGGTGGGTTGTTCCCACCTCGGGTGCCCCCGGACCACCTCTTTGCTCTATAAATACCCCAATATTCCCAAAACCCTAGGGGAGTCGACGAAATATTGATCCAGCCGCCGCAGAGTCCAGAACCACCAGATCCAATCTAGACACCATCTCGGATGGGGTTCACCACCTCCATTGGTGCCTCTCCGATGATGCGTGACTAGTTCTTTAAAGACCTTCGGGTCTGTAGTTAGTAGCTAGATGGCTTCCTCTCTCTTGCTGAATTCTCAATACAGTGGTCTCTTGGAGATCCATATGATGTAACTCTTTTTGCGGTGTGTTTGTTGGGATCAGATGAACTTTGAGTTTATGACAGATCTATCTTTTTATATCCATGAAAGTATTTGAGTTTCTTTGATCTCTTTTATGCATGATTGCTTATAGCCTCGTATTTCTTCTCCAATATTTGGGTTTTGTTTGGCCAACTTGATCTATTTATCTTGCAATGGGAAGAGGTGCTTTGTAGTGGGCTCGACCTTACGGTGCTTGATCCCAGTGATAGAAGGGGAATTCACACGTATGTATTGTTGCTACTAAGGATAAAACGATGGTGTCTATCTCTACATAGATCTTGTCTACATCATGTCATCGTTCTTATTGCATTACTCCGTTTCTCCATGAACTTAATACACTAGATGCATGCTGGATGTCGGTCGATGTGTGGAGTAATAGTAGTAGATGCAGGCAGGAGTCGGTCTACTAATCTTGGACGTGATTCGTATATAATGATCATTGCCTGGATATCGTCATGATTATTTAAAGTTCTATCAATTGCCCAACAGTAATTTGTTCACCCACCATTTGCTATTTTTCTCGAGAGAAGCCACTAGTGAAACCTACGACCCCCGGGTCTCTTTCTCATATATTTTGCCTTTGCGGTCTACTTTTCCTTTGTATTTATTTTTAGATCTATTAAACCAAAAATACAAAAATACCTTGCTGTTTTTTATTCTTATTTATTTTATTTGGCGTTTGATCTATCAATCTACTGTAACACCCCGGTGTAATGATGCTACAGTAATCCCTGGGGTTATGTTAATCCTTTTGCTAAACAAGTGTTTGTTCATGATTGTCTCTTATCTCTTTCAAATTCCGGTTGAATTCAATTTCAAATTATGTGTGAAATTCAAAAATGCTCAAACATGAAAACTAAAATGTTCATCATGTGGAAAATATTCTTCTGGTAATATTGGTGGTGAACCAACATTTTTGCAAAGTGTCTAAATGGCCTAAAATAGCTAAAACAGAAAGTTTTTAAAGAAAAGAAAAGGAAAAGCAGAGGGGAGAGAAAGCCCCTGCCCCACTTGGGCTTCGGCCCACCCGAGCTAGCTGGCCCAGCTAGGCCGGCCCACACAAAGACTCAAATCATACAAGACGCTCCAAGCAAAACACTTATCATGTGGTGAATAAAAATATAGCTCCAAGTAAAGTTACCGACGGACGAAGACGAAAGAGGGGATGCCTTCCGGGGCATCCCCAAGCTTTGGCTTTTTGGTGTCCTTGGATTTACCTTGGGGTGCCTTGGGCATCCCCAATCTTAGGCTCTTGCCACTCCTTGTTCCATAATCCATCAAATCGTTACCCAAAACTTGAAAACTTCACAACACAAAACTTAACAGAAAATGTCGTGAGCTCCGTTAGCGAAAGAAAACAAAACACCACTTCAAGGTACTGTAATGAACTCATTCTTTATTTATATTGGTGTTTAAACTATTGTATTCCAACTTCTCTATGGTTTATAAACTATTTTACTAGCCATACATTCATCAAAATAAGCAAACAACACACGAAAAACAGAATATGTCAAAAACAGAACAGTCTGTAGTAATCTGTAACTAACGTAAACTTCTGAATCTCAAACAATTCTACCAAAATAGGACGACCTAAATAATTTATTTATTGATCTACTGCAATTGGAATCAGTATTTTATCACGTTCTGGTGATTTTTAACAATTGTTTTCGTGAACAGAAAGTTTCTGGAATTTTTCAGCAAGATCAAATAACTATTATCCAAGAAGATCCTATAGGTTTTACTTGGCACAAACGCTAACTAAAACACAAAACCACATCTAAACAGAAGCTAGATCAATTATTGATTGAATAACAGCAAGGAAAAATATTTTGTTGTCTCCCAACAAGCGCTTTTCTTTAAAGCCTTTTAGCTAGGCATTGATAATTTTAATGATGCTCACATGAAAGACAAGAATTGAAGCACAAAGAGAGCATCATAAAATATGTGACAAACACACTTAAGTCTAACATACTTCCTATGCATAGTTATAAGCACACAAATTATCAAGGAAAGCAAAAACTAGCATATGCAAGGAAGCGGAAAGAAACAATAGCAATCTCAGCATAACGAGAGGTAATTTAGTAACATGAAAATTTCTACAACCATTTTTTCCTCTCTCATAATAATTACATGTAGGATCATAGGCAAATTCAAGCTATCACATAACATATTCTCAACACGATCCACATGCATGCGAAGTTGAAACTCTTCCAAAATAGTTGGATTATCATTAACTAAAGTCATGACCTCTCCAAACCCACTTTTATCAAAAAACTCATAAGATTGAACATTCTCCAAATATGTGGGATCTAAAGTCGACGCTCTTCCAAACCCACTTTCAATATTATTGCAAACATTATTATCAATCTCATATTCATCATGGGTCTTAAATAAATTTTCAAGATCGTAAGAAGAATCACCCCAATCATGATCATTGCAACAAGTAGTGGACATAGCAAAACTAGCATCCCCAAGCTTAGGGTTTTGCATATTATTAGCACAATTGACATTAATAGAATTTATAATATCATCATTGCAATCATGATTTTTAATCAAAGATCTATCATGAATCACTTTATAAAGTACTTCATCACAATTTTCGGATTCATGAATTTCAAGCAAAACTTCATAAAGATAATCCAGTGCACAGAACTCACTAGCAATTGGTTCATCATAATTGGATCTCTTAAAGAGATTAGCAAGTGGATGAGGATCCATAAACTTTTAGCAAGTTAAGATGCAAGCAAAAGGAAGGTACATGGTAACACAAGCAAACAATAGATCTGGCGAGAAAAAGGCAAACGAAAAAGAAGGCGAATAAAATGGCATAGGTGAAGTGGGGGAGAGGAAAACGAGAGGCAAATGGAAAATAATGTAATGCGAGGGATAAGAGTTTGTGATGGGTACCTGGTATGTCTTGACTTGTGCGTAGACTCCTCGGCAACGGCGCCAGAAATCCTTCTTGCTACCTGTTGAGCACTGCGTTGGTTTTCCCTTGAAGAGGAAAGGGTGATGCAGTAAAGTAGCGTAAGTATTTCCCTCAGTTTTTGAGAACCAAGGTATCAATCCAGTAGGAGACTACGCTCGAGTCCCATGCACCTACACAAACAAATAAGAACCTCGCAACCAACGCGATAAAGGGGTTGTCAATCCCTTCACGGTCACTTACGAGAGTGAGATCTGATTGATATGATAAGATAATATTTTTGGTATTTTTATGATAAAGAGTAAATAAAGATGCAAAGTAAAATAAACGGTGCCAGAAATAGCTTGTTGTCGGGAGATTAATATGATAGAAAATAGACCCGGGGGCCATAGGTTTCACTAGTGGCTTCTCTCAAGATAGCATAAGTATTACGGTGGGTAAATGAATTACTGTCGAGCAATTGATAGAAAAGTGCATAATTATGAGAATATCTAGGTATGATCATGTATATAGGCATCACGTCCGTGACAAGTAGACCGAAACGATTCTGCATCTACTACTATTACTCCACACATCGACCTCTATCCATCATGCATCTAGAGTATTAAGTTCATAAGAACAGAGTAACGCTTTAAGCAAGATGACACGATGTAGAGGGATAAACTCATGCAATATGATATAAACCCCATCTTTTTATCCTCGATGGCAACAATACAATACGTGCCTTGCTGCCCCTGCTGTCACTGGGAAAGGACACCGCAAGGTTGAACCCAAAGCTAAGCACTTCTCCCATTGCAAGAAAGATCAATCTAGTAGGCCAAACCAAACTGATAATTCAAAGAGACTTGCAAAGATAACCAGTCATACATAAAAGAATTCAGAGAAGATTCAAATATTGTACATATATAATCTTGATAATAAACCCACAATTCATCGGATCTCGACAAACACACTGCAAAAGAAGACTACATCGAATAGATCTCCAAGAAAATCGAGGAGAACTTTGTATTGAGAAATAACTATGGACCCAAAGGTCTGAGGTAAACTACTCACACATCATCGGAGAGGCTATGGTGTTGATGTAGAAACCCTCCGTGATCAATGCCCCCTCCGGCAGGACGCCGAAAAAGGCCCCAAGATGGGATCTCACGGGTATAGAAGGTTGCGGCGGTGGAATTAGGTTTTCGTGGGCGCCTCTGATGGTTTGGGGGTACGTAGGTATATATAGGAGGAAGAAGTAGGTCGGTGGAGCCACGAGGGGCCCACGAGGGTGGAGGGCGCGCCCTGGGGGGGGGGGGTAGGCGCGCCCTGGGGGGGGGGTAGGCGCGCCCCCCTACCTCGTGGCTTCCTCGTCTGTTGCTTGACGTCCAGTCCAAGTCCTCTGGATCACGTTTGTTCCAAAAATCACGTTCCCGAAGGTTTCATTCCGTTTGGACTCCGTTTGATATTCTTTTTCTGCGAAACACTGAAATAGGCAAAAAAACAACAATTTGGGTTGGGCCTCCGGTTAATAGGTTAGTCCCAAAAATAATATAAAAGTGTATAATAAAGCCCATTAAACATCCAAAACAGAATATATAATAGGATGGAATAATCAAAAATTATAGATACGTTGGAGGCGTATCACGCAACGCCGCGGAGCTCGTCGCCGGCGTGTCTCCGGTGACCAAATGGTCACGGGCTAGTGCCCGTTGCACTCACCAAACCGCATAGATACTCCTCAGCCTCTCCGTTTGCTCGCTAGCGTGACGTAGCTCCGTTTTCGTCGAGCACCCGTGCACGCCGCCGTCTCCGCCGATCCCGGCCAAGTCCGGCGATGCTACGGCTACCACTGGACGCGGCGCTGAGAGCTCGTTCGAATGATCCTAGCCCCGCTCCTCCTCGAGCCCTGTATGCGTTTTTCAATGAGGGCAGAGCCACACCGCCGCGTATCGACGTCACCGGCGTTAAGCCGCCGGCCACCGCCAACGTGGCACACCTGGGGCCACCCCTGGGTCACTGCCAGCGGGCCCTGCAGGCCCCGTTGACTGGGTTGACCCAGTCAACGTGCTGACTGGGCGTCTCTATGACGCTGACGTGCGGGCTCCACCGATTAATCCTCTAACTAAACATTTTAATAAATAAAACTAATTAGTTTAGTTAATTAGTCTATGACAGGCGGGGCCTACCTACTAAATAACTCTGTTTAGTTAGTTTTAAAACTTAATAGCTCTCTCTCTCTCTATGACATGTGGGTCCCGTTGGACCCATAGGTCAGGTTTGACCTGGTCAACCAGTCTGTTGACTGCTGACATCATCCCCACAAAATGCTGACGTCGTAATTCCATTTCTGCTAATCTAAATAACTTTTGGAAATGCTAAAATCTTTGAAAAATCATAGAAAAATAATCGTAGCTCGGATGAAAATGTTTTCTACATGAAAGTTGCTCAGAAAAATCCAATGAATTTGAATGCGCGGCCCGTTCATTTGTCACATGCCCCTAGCATGCTGAACATGGAACATTCCCCCTCCGGTCATCTGTCTGACACAGGCCCGGAACCGGGAAAACATTCCCGGTTGAATTTCCCCTTCACCTATTCATCTAGACATACGTTAGGTCGCACCCGGCACGTCATATTACCATGTTATGCTTTATGATGCTTTGTTTGCTTTATATTTATTGTTTATTCCCCCTCTTCTCTCCGGTTGACCCCGAGACCGATGTTGCCCCTGTGATCGACTACGTCTCCGACGACCCTTCTTCCTTTACAGTAGAGCTTCCAGGCAAGCCCCTACTTTGATCATCCCGATATCGCCCATTCCATTCTCTCATGCTTGCATTAGATTTTGCTATTGTTATTGCTTGCTCCTATTCTGATGCATAGCCTGCTTTTGTAACCTGCTCATTGTACTTTACCTGCTTATCCTAAACTGCTTAGTATAGGTTGGTTAGTGATCCATCAATGACCCCCACCTTGTCCCAGTTGCCCCGCTTTATGTTCGATGACTCGATCAACGTGATCGACGTCCAGGCCCCAACACCGCACATCACCCTCCTAGTTGTATGACTCTGCAGAGTTACTATCGAGTGCTGAGGGTGACACCTCATCATCACTTCTGATGTTAAATCCTGTAGTGTAGCTATTTGGTCATGGTCATTGTCAGCGTTCTGGGAACGGGGGTCCCCGGACTTGCCTGCCTGCGGCCCCCGGCATGGCTGCTGCAGGCCTGTACGACCCATCTTCATCAACAAGGCATTCAAGACCCTCGCGAGGGGTCAAGCCTCGCGAGGGGGACGACGCAAGACCTCCTCAGGAGCGGCCTCACCAGGCTGCCTCGCGAGGAGCGGAGAAATCAAGGCAAGGCAAACCTCGCGAGGCTCTCGTGACGTGAGCCATGACGATCAAGACCAGGCGGGCGCCAACGCGCGTAGCGTCCTTGTTTCTTCTTTGGTGCTAAGGAGGCAAGCGCATGTGCGGAGTACCAAGGCATCAAGCAAAGGTTTCCATATCGTTGCAACGAGACCAGGACCAAGAGGACGGCAAGACGGAGGTCACCATGGAGCCCAAGACGGCATCAGCACCAGAGCCTTTCGCAGGCGAAGACCGCTTTTGTCAGGATAAGCTGTACTAGCTGTCCCCTTTCAAATTGGCCGTTGTTGGCTCCCTTCCTGCTCAATATTTGGGGAGAGGACCAGGGCCTATATAAGTAGAACTAGCCACCACAGTAGAGGCATCTGATAACCCATTGAGAGGCATCTCACCCACACAAGTTTGCCAAGCACAAGAACACCTCAACCTCAGCAGGCTGTTCTTCCCCTTGTACTGTTCATCATCAGCCCAAGAGGCAATCCACCACCACCACCACACTGGAGTAGGGTATTACACCACAACAGTGACCTGAACCAGTATAAATCTTGTGTCTTTGTGTTGCGAGTTCGTCGAGTTCGTCCGCGAGATCTCAGCGAGCTTGGGCGTAGATCGGTAGGGAGGAAATCTCTGCGCGCACCCCAGTGTTCGAACCTTGAGGGTTTTGCCGGAACCCGTGATCCGACATTTGGCGCGCCAGGTAGGGGTACGCCGTAGCTCCCCTCCGCCAATCTACGCTCCGCCGCCACCGCACTTCGCCCCCATGGCGGGTGCCCCGCTACCGACTCCGACGGCCGGCACCGACAGCGGGGCCAGGGGGCTCCGAGCCCTGGCCCCCACCCTGCGGCAGGTGCGTTGGCCGCCCAAGTTCAAGCCGGAGATGCCGCCGCGCTACGACGGCGCGGCGGACCCGTCGGTTTTCCTGCTGGCGTACGAGGAGGCCGTCCTCGAGGCCGGGGGCGACGGCAAGGTCATGGCCAACTGGCTCCCCATGGCCCTCGCCGGCAGCCACGCGCCTGGCTGCTCAACCTCCCTGGATCCACGGTGGCATCCTGGGAGGAACTCCGCGACCTCTTCACTGCGCGCTACGCGGCACCGGCGCACCACGCGGTCGCGGCCCTGCTTGGCGGCTCTCACTGTGCAGATTGGAGCTGCTTCCAAGCGCTCGGGGGCTCCGCCGGGTTGGGCTGCGCCCAAGGCCGACCTCACGTTCAGCTTAGAGGACCACCCCGTCACCACCGCCGTTCGGGCATGCTTCCGATGCTGTCACAGCCCTAACTTTGGCCTTGGCTTTTCATTGCATCATCATCTTGCATCATGTTTAAATTCTCAGAAACTTGAAATGGGGACTAACCAAACCCTAGCACCAAATGAATTCAAATAGGCTCAAATAAAATCACTTCCAATAAACCCAAAGTGACTTCAGGAAAAGTCCATCATTTTTGAAATTGATGAAAACCTCTGACAAAATGTGGTGCATATTTTCCCTAGGTCATTTCAGGTTTTTGGATTAAATCATAAGTATTTGAATTGGAGCATTTAATGGCTATAAATATGTTAAATGCTTCAATAATTCTGAAAACATTTGAGGGCTGTTAGTAAACATTTTAAAAGTGCCCACAAATTTTCTCAGGAGTTTTAAAAATGGTTTAGTATTATTACTAAATCAAAAACAGAAAAGCAGAATAGAAAAACTGAACTAAAACAAATAAGAGAGAGAGAGAGGAAACCTCACTGTGCAGCCCACCACCGTAGTGGCCTACTGGCCAAAGCCAGCCCAGCCCAACTTCTCTCCCCTGTCGTCTTCCTCCCTGCGCCAGTAGGACGCCGTGGGCGCGCGGTCGCCGGCACGCGCCCCGGCCACCTCCTGCTTGCCGCTTCCCCCTGGACGTCCCCGGAGATGCCACGCGCTCCCCTCTGGCCCTCTCTCACTCTCCCCGTGCTCCTCCTCCCCTCTGTCTCTCTCCCACGTGCACGGCCGAACGGCACCGTCGCCGCCGCTCGTCGTTGCCGTGTCCACCGCCTCCCCCTTGCTTCCCCGACCAGTCCAGGAGCTCCGCCACATCGTCCCCGACCTCTCCGCCAAGTCAAGCAAGCCGGGACGCACCGCAGCACCGCCCTGTCGCCGTCTTCAACCTCGGACCGCCGGAGATCCCTCTCGCCGCCCCGCTCGCTCCGGTGCTTCCCCGAGCACGCCGAGGCCACCTCTGCACTCGCCGTGAGCTCCTCTACCGATTCCCCCTTCTCCCATGTCCATTAGCTCATCGTAGCCTTCGTTTCCGTTGAGACCGAGACCTCACCGGCGCCGGACTTGACGCCGTCGTCGGCTCCGGCCACCATAGGCCCGGCCACCACCACCACTCGACGTGCGCCTGCAAGAGCTCTCCAATGAGCCCAGGAACGGCCTCGTCCGTGCCCTGTGGGCGTTTTCCGAGCCGCGCTGCCGTCTCGGGCCTCGCCGGCGTCGAGTCGCCGGCGGGTTTGACCTCGTTTGACCCGGTTTGACCCCAGTTTGACTCCCCCTGAGTCACTGACGTGTGGGCCCATGCTCTTAACTAAACTAGATTAGTATTAGTTTAGCGCTAATTAATCTGGATTAGTTAGGTTAGTCACTGACAGGCAGGTCCCACTGGTCAGGTTTGACCTGGACCCGGTCCGTTGACCTGCTGAGGTCAGCATGACGTAGGGCTGACATAATTAATAATTTTCTGGATTTTAATTTAATTAGGAAATTCCAGAAAATACCCTAAACTTCTAAAAAATCATAGAAATTAATCTATAACTCAGATTTAAAAGAATTATATATGAAAAATGATCAAAAAATCCAAGGAATCTGAATATGGCATTTTCATGCATGTTTGAACAACTTAACCTCAATGTTTAGTCCAAAACATGATAATGCACTATTTGAATTCATAGTCTGAATTTGAATTTGAACCTTGAGTTCAAATCAACCCAAACCTTTCTGTTGCTAGTTGCAATAGGCCAAATCACATCATATTGCCTTGTCATAATCATGCATCATAATTCTTGCATTGGATTGATTGCGTTCTTCCTTGTTTGCCGGTAATTGTCCCCTCTCGATAGACGTGGTTCCGACGATGAGTTCGATGACACTGATGAAGAGCTATATGATCTTCGGAAGTGCCAGGCAAGCAAACCCCCTTGTTCATTCCGATACAATCCCACTCTCTCGCTCCTGCTCTCTTTTACTTCATTAGGACAACAACGATTCATCTGTTACTTGCTGCGGTAGTTGAACCCCTTATCCTCTGCATGACCTGTCATTGCCACAGTAAATAGATGAAACCCACTAGCATGAGTAGGAGTTGTTTGAGCCCTGATGTGCCTACTCATTCCTGCTTGTTTGTCATGCCTGCTACTGCTTAGAGTTGAGTCAGGTCTGATTCATCGGGGATGAATCGGAGGTGTGTGAACATGTCCTACTGTTGAGAGCTAAGTGTGTGAACACGATTTGGTAAAGGTAGCGGTGAGAGGCCATGTAGGAGTACATGGTGGGTTGTCTCATTGAAGCCGTCCTCAGGAACTGAGTTCTGTGTTTGTGATCCATGAAACAGTTACTACCACGCATTGGGCCCGAAACCAATGGACTCTCTCGGCTTCTTAATCACCCTTGTCCTCTGTCCAGGAGTTGCAAGTAGTTTATGGTGTTTGTAGTATGCTGGAGGCCGTGGGCAGCGCTGACCCGAGGGGTGGGCTGTGATGCGGTAGGCACGTGGCCGGGCATGCCGGGCGCCCGTTTGGTGTCTCGGAACCCTGTACACATCGTTCGGGGCCGTATGTGGAAACCTCGGCCGGACTCCCTGCGGATGGAACCTGAATAGGCGATAAACCTGGACTAGAGACTTGAGTGTTTAGGTAGGCTGTGGCCGACACCCTCGCTGGGCTTCCGCTTGAAGGTTGCCGAGTACATGCTGTGTAAACGGCGGTAAGTGGTGAGAGCATGTGTGACGAAGTACACCCCTGCAGGGTTAATATGATCTATTCGAATAGCCGTGTCCGCGGTAAAGGACTTCTGGGTTGCCTATAACAGTTCATAGACAAGTGAAAGTGGATACTCTAAAATGCGCAAGATAAGCGTGAGTGCTATGGATGGCGTTCTCGTAGGGAGACGGGAGCGGATCCATAGTGGAGTATTGATATGGTGAATATGTGGACTCGTGTGCGCCACCTCAAAAGAGTTACTTGCAGTCGTAGCTAGGATAGCCACCGAGTCAAAGCTGGCTTGCTGCAGTTAAACTCCACCACCCCCTTTGTTGATACCGATGCATATGTAGCTAGTTCTAATGTAAGTCTTGCTGGGTACATTTGTACTCACGTTTGCTTAATTTATGTTTTTGCAGAGAGACTTCAGTCTCGCTAGTAGTTCCGTGTGGACTTCGATGTTTAGCTTGTTACCTCAGCTACGATCTTGTGCCCTCGGCAGGAGCTAGTAGATAGTCAGGCTTCTCAGCCTTTTTCATTTATAGTTGTCTGTACTCAGACATGTTAAGCTTCCGCATGTGTTTGACTTGTATGCTCTGAATGCTGGGTCGAGAGACCCATGTTTGTAATATCTAGCTCTTCGAAGCCTAATGAATAAATACTCTGAGTCGTAGAGTCTAGTTGTGATGCCATGTTGTATTTGCACATAGCGAGCATATTGTGTGTATGATTGAAATGCTTGGTATGTGTGGGATCCGACAATCTAGTTGTTTATCCTTGGTAGCCTCTCTTATGGGGAAATGTAGTCTTGTGCTTCCATGAGCCATAGTAGTCCGCTACAGCCCGGTTCACCGGAGTCCTGCTAGCCCAGCACTACTGCTCCGAAACACTTGACTGGCCGGCATGTGATTCACTTCGTTCTTGTGTCTGTCCCTTCGGGGAAATGTCACGCGGTGACATCCGGAGTCCTGCCTAGCCTGCTACAGCCCGGGTTCCCGGAGTCCTGTTAGCCCAGTGCTACAGCCCGGATTCACACGTTGCTGACCGACATGCTCGATGTTGATTCATGTATGCCTGTCCCCGTAAGTTAGTGCCGCTTTGGGTTCACGACTAGCCATGTCGGCCTGGGTTCTCTATCATATGGATGCTAGCGACACTATCATATACGTGAGCCAAAAGGCGCAAACGGTCCCGGGCCATGGTAAGGCGACACCCGTGGGAATACCGTGCGTGAGGCCGCAAAGTGATATGAGGTGTTACAGGCTAGATCGGTGTGACTTAGAATCGGGGTCCTGACAGATGCTCTGCACGCCCACCATCTGCAACGTGGCCGTTACCAAGACCCTCATTGATGGCGGCGCTGGCCTCAACTTGCTTTTCGTGGAGGCCTTCAGCCTCCTTCACGTGCCGCTCGAGCGGCTCAGCCTCAGCAGGCCTTTCTCAGGAGTCGGTGGCGGCACCGCCTGCTCCCTGGGGCAGATCCGCCTCCCCTTCACCTTCGGCACGCGTGACAACTACCGCACCGAGCTGGTCGACTTCGACATCGCCCGCATCAGCCTCCCGTACAACGCCATTCTCGGGTACCCAGCTCTGGCCCAGTTCATGGCGGTGACTCATCCGGCCTATAACCTCATGAAGATGCCTGGAAGCAAAGGCGTCCTCACTATCAGGGGGAACACCAAGGAGGCCCTGGCGGCGCTCAAGCTCGCCCTCAAGACTGCTGCGGCAGCGCAGCCTGCCGACGCGGGCACCTCCGAGCCCAAGGGAGCCACACCAACCAAGAAGAAGCAGTTGTTCACACAAGACAAGGCGGAAACCAAGCAGGTGCCAGTCAACGAGGACGGGTCCTCAGGAGCCACCTTTACCATAGGTGCCGGCCTCGACCCAAGCCAAGAGGAAGCATTGGTGAAGTTCCTGCGCACAAACAAGGATATTAACGCATGGGAGCCCAATCAGCTGGTGGGAGTCCCGAGAGAGGTGATTCAGCATCATTTAAGGGTATGCCCCAATGTGCGCCCTGTGAAGCAGCGGGCGAGACGGCAGTCCACGGAGAAGCAGGCCTTCATCGTCCAAGAGACCCGCAAGTTGGAGGCGGCGGGTGCCATTCGCGAGGTTCAGTACCCCGAATGGTTGGCGAACCCCGTCATAGTGCCGAAGAAGGGCGGGAAGGAGCGAATGTGCATCGACTTCACCAACCTCAACAAGGCCTGCCCCCAAGATCCGTTCTCGCTCCCACGAATCGATCAGAGCGTCGACTTCACCAACCTCAACAAGGCCTGCCCCCAAGATCCGTTCCCGCTCCCACACATCGATCACATCATCGACTCCACTGCCGCGTGCGACCTGCTGTGCTTCCTGGATGCGTTCTCAGGGTATCACCAGATCAAGATGGCGGTAGAAGATGTAGAGAAGACTGCCTTCTTGACCCCGTGTGGGGTGTACTGCTACACCTGCATGCCCTTCGGACTGCGCAACGCGGGCGCAACCTTTCAGCGGCTGATGCACATTGCCTTGGGGTGGCAGCTCGGGAGAAACACGGAGGCCTACGCTGACGACATTGTGGTGAAGTCTCGGGAGGCAAGGACCTTGATTCAAGACCTGGAGGAGACCTTCGCGAGCCTGCGCCAGGTGAACTTGCGGCTTAACCCGGAGAAGTGCGTGTTCGGTGTCCCTTCCGGCAAGCTGCTAGGCTTCCTCATGTCCCACAGAGGGATCGAGGCGAACCCAGAGAAGATCAAGGCCATTGAGGACATGAGCCCACCGCAGACCCTTAAGGAAATGCAGAAGTTGGTTGGTCGGGTAACTTCATTGGGACGCTTCATCTCCAAGCTAGGAGAGCGCGCCCTACCCTTCTTCAAGCTGATGAAGAAGAAGGGCCCATTCGAGTGGACCCCGGAGGCCGACCGAGCTTTTCAAGACCTCAAGAAATACCTGACCAGCCCACCGATGATGGTGGCGCCACGACCTCTCGAGCCCCTAGTGCTCTACCTTGCCGCTACCCCGTACTCCGCCAGCGCAGCGCTGGTGACGGTTTGGGAGGAGCACCAAGCCAAGGGCGCGCTACGCCAAGCTACAACTGAAATGACGCAAGATCAGGAAGGCGCCGCGAGAGCCTTAGCGGCGTCAACAGAAGACCAAGCTCGGCAGGACGATGTCACCGAGATTCCCGCAAGCGATCAGGCGTCAGGAGTCCCACCACCTCAGGAGACGTCCCAACTTCCGTAAGACACGAGCCACAACAGCGCGCCAGCCCTCGTCGAACACCCGGTGTATTTTGTCAGCACAGTGTTGCGGGACACGAGGGCGCAATATCCCATGCCTCAGAAGCTCCTGCTCGCGCTCTTGGTGGCCTCGCGCAAGCTACGGCACTACTTCCAGGGCCACCCCATCAAGGTCGTCTAAGCCTACCCATTGGAGAGGGTGCTCAGGAGCCCCAACTCTGCTAGAAGGGTTGCCAAGTGGAACATCGAGCTGCAAGCATTCCAGTTAGAGTTCAGCACTACCAGGGTCATCAAGGGAGCCGCGCTCGCTGATTTTGTGGCAGAGTGGACGGACACCCCGACACTTGAAGTAGGCGAAGGCCGGTCCACCTCACCAGGAAGCGAGGCGCCAGACGGTTGGGTCATGTATTTCGATGGCGCCTTCCCGCATCAGGGCGCGGGGGCTGGAGCGGTACTCATCTCGCCCACTCAGGACAAGCTCTACTATGCAGTGCAGCTCTGCTTTCAGCAGGGCGAGAAGGTCTCTAATAACATCGCAGAATATGAAGGCCTCATAGCCGGCTTGAAGGCCGCCGCAGCTCTAGGGGTGAAGCGCCTCACCGTTAGGGGCGACTCACAGCTCCTCGTCAATTTCTCCAACAAAGTGTACGAGCCAAAGGACGAGCACATGGAGGCATACCTCGCGGAAGTGCGTAAGATGGAAAAGCAGTTCCTGGGCCTGGAGTTGCAGCATGTGCCCCGTGGCACCAACAAGGAAGCCGACGACATCACCAGGAGGGCGTCCAAGCGGCAGCCTCAAGAGCCCGGCATCTTCGAGGAGTGGCTCTTCAAGCCGTCAGCAATGCCACCACTTTCAAGCACAGCTCAGCCTCGAGAGGAGCTCCGACAGCCGCCTGCCACTGGAGCCCCAGCCTGTGGCCCGACCTCAGGAGCTCGCCTGCTCTTGGCGCTCGAGCCTCAGGAGGGATGTTGGACCAAGGAATTCAAGGAATATCTGATGCAAGGGGCGTTGCCAGAGAAGGAGGAGGACGCAGAGCGCGTGGCCCGACAAGCCACGGCGTACTGCATCCGGGATGGTGAGTTGTACAGGAAGCGGCCAAATGATGTTTCACTGCGTTGCATTTCCAGAGACCAGGGGAAGGAATTGCTAATTGACATACACGGCGGGGACTGCGGGCACCATTTGTCATCACGGACCCTCGTCGGCAAGGTATTCCGCCGCAGATTCTACTGGCCCACGGTGCTCAACGACGCGGCCGAGCTGGTGAAATCCTGCGAAGCCTGCCAGTTCCACGCCAAGCAGATCCATCAGCCAGCTCAAAGCCTCCAGACCATCCCACTCACGTGGCCGTTCGCGGTTTGGGGGCTGGACATCTTGGGCCCGTTCCCTCGAGCGCCTGGGGGCTACCGCTACCTCTACGTCGCCATCGACAAGTTCACCAAGTGGGCAGAAGTGGAAGCCGTCCGCACCATTCCAGCTGGCTCTGCTGTCAAGTTCATCAAGGGCCTCGTGAGCCGCTTCGGGGTTCCCAACCGCATCATCACAGATAATGGCTCGCAATTCACTAGTAACCTCTTCAAAACCTAATGTGCTAACCTTGGAACGCAGATTTGCTACGCTTCGGTGGCACACCCCGGGAGCAATGGTGAGGCCGAACGCGCCAACGCAGAGGTCCTGAGGGGCCTCAAGACCAGGACCTTCAAGAAGAAGCTCGAGGCCTGCGGCAGGGGCTGGCACGATGAGCTCCAGTCCGTGCTGTGGTCCATCCGCACCACCGCCACCAAGCCAACGGGCGAGACCCCATTCTTCCTTGTCTACGGAGCCGAAGCGGTCCTTCCTCACAAGGTCAAGCATCGCTCCGCACGGGTCCTGGCGTTTGATGAAACGCAGCAGGACTCCACACGGGGGATGGACCTCGTGCTGGGGGAGGAACGTCGTCGCGAAGCCGCACTAAGGGGGGCAAGGTACCAGCAGGCGCTGCGGTGATATCACTGCCACAACATTCGCTCCAGGACGCTCGAGGCGGGCGACCTCGTCCTGAGGCGGGTCCTCTCCAGGGAAGGGCTGCACAAGCTCTCACCTATGTGGGAGGGCCCGTTCAGGGTTGTTCACGTCTCCAGGCCTGGCGCCGCGCGCCTGGAGACGCAGGACGCGGTACCCATCCAGAACGCCTGGAACATCCAACACCTCTAGAAGTTCTACTCATGAAGCAAGGCCCAGTGACTGTGAAGAAAGGCCCAGTGCCTGTGAAGCAAGGCCCAGTGCCTGTGAAGAAAGGCCCAGTGCCTGTGAAGAAGGCCCGGTGCCTGTGAAGAATCGCCGCCCGTGACACTCTCACGTAATGAGTGGGGCTGTACACGCCCCGGAGTCTCAGGAGTGCCGCCCTCGGGCCTCGGGGGCTCCCTCCCACGCCTAGTGGCAGCACTTAGCTCCACGCTGGTGAGAAGACTGAAGACTAGATTAGGTGGCGGACGCGGATTTTCATTTGCTTTCCGTGGTTGGCTCGCCTTCTCTTAATCGAAGTTTGCTTCTGGTGTTCCTTGCTGATTTGGTTCCTTCGCCTTTTGCCACCTTTTCCGACCCTGGTTCGCTTGTGTTCTCTCTCTCGCATACCTCGCGAAGGGGGCTAGGTAGGTGCCCTCGCGAGCGTTCTTCTTTCTCTCTGCCTTCTCGCGAGCCACCCTCGTTCGAGCCCGCAAGCTGGCGCATCTCTCCTAATCCGTGCCCCTCGGGTACCGCGATATGAAGCGCCAGGTCAAGGCTTGGGTGAACGGCAAATCTCCTAGCAAGCTTCCTAACGAATTTTTTGCAGTTCCTGAGCTATCACAGACCACTAGGTCAAGACGGGCACGAGGAAACAAATGCCTCCTAAAGAGGAGGCCGCCCCGAACGCACCAAGCTAAGTTATCTCAGCACAAAATAACAACGCAACACGGAAACAACAAGCATAGCATAATGATTGAGAAGTCATGGTTCGATACACGCCCCTCCGGGCCCATACTGGTTTCATTTTGGTGCAGGAAGGAAAAGAGGAACAAAACAAAAGCGGCGCTCGCCCCTGCATCAGTCCTCGGGAGCAAGCCCTTGGCGACGTCCCGAGCTTAGTCGGACCCCTCCTCGCGCTTCACGGATGCGCGGCGACGAGACGACCCGCTACCACCTTCGAAGCGGGTGCGGCGGCTGGTCGTAGCCACCACTGCTGGAACTATCGCCAAGAGAGGAGACACCGTATCCGGACGAGGCGCGGCCGGCGGGTCCGCCCTCCTCCTCGTCCCGACCATCGCCAAGGCCGAGCACCTCCTCGCCGTCGTTCACCTCGGGGCAGCATCCGGCGCGGCGATCGTCTTCCCCGAACCCTCACGTAGAGGGTCGCGTCGCCATCAAACTTGAAGTGGAGGGTGCACCGCCTGCCCAGGCCACGCGCGCGGGCGAACGTCTGCCAACCGCGGGCCAGAGCTATGTTGCCCGCGACGGAGACCTCGACCGCAACCCAAGAAGCCCGGCTGCGGCAACCGTCTGCCTACAGCCAGAGCCCGTCTGGACCGGAGGCCGGCAGCTCGTCGGCAGAGAAGCGAGGAAGTTGGAGCCAGCTGCCGGCCGGATCCTCCGACCAGACAACGAACTCCGGCAGCACCTCTGACGCGTGGAACCGTGGCCGGGGAGGCCGCTCAACCACGACACGTCTCCTTTCGTCAACGGAGCTGCCGCGACCAGAGCGACTCCTGCCACGTGCAGCGGCGCCACCCGGGGAGCCGGGGGCCACGGCGGGGGTTGCAGCATTCTTGCGGGGACGGCCATGTCCGCGCCTGGGCGCTGGGGAGCCGGCCCCCTCCCGAGGGGCCTTGCCCTTCTCCGCGGCGGAGAACATCTTCGACGGCGCCATTGCTGCTAAGGAGAGGAGCAAGGAGGGGGAAGCAGGCGAACCGTGAAGAGATGGGCGATGGGGGCTCTGCCCCCCTCCCCATTTATAGCGGAAGAAGGCCAACCGGCGCCTCCCACGATCACAGGCAATGATGGTTTTCCTTGCATGTCGCAGGGACTTGTCAAGTCGAGCAGTTGCCGAGGCAGCGTGGGGAAGCGGAGACGCCCACGTCCAATCAACCGCCACGCGTCGACCAAGGCCGCAGGCTTTTGGGGCCCGCGGCGCTCCGCGCTTGACCTTTGGCTTCGCCTCAAAGCCAAGCCCGAGCGCGCCTTGGGCCCGAGGGCTACTGTCGGTGTTCTGGGAATGGGGGTCCCCAGACTTGCCTGCCTGCGGCCCACGGCGTGGCTGTGCTGCAGGCCTGTACGGCCCATTTTCATCAACAAGGCATTCAAGACCCTCATGAGGGGCCAAGCCTCGCGAGGGGGACGACGCAAGACCTCTTCAGGAGCGCCTCACCAGGCTGCCTCACGAGGAGCGGAGAAATCAAGGCAAGGCAAACATCGCGAGGCTCTCGTGACGTGAGCCATGACGATCAAGACCAGGCGGGTGCCAGGCGGGCACCAGCGCGCGCAGCGTCCTTGTTTCTTCTTTGGTGCTAAGGAGGCAAGTGCAGGCGCGGAGTACCGAGGCATCAAGCAAAGGTTTCCATATCGGTGCAACGAGACCAGGACCAAGAGGACGGCAAGACGGAGGTCACCATGGAGCCCAAGACGGCGTCAGCACGAGAGCCTTTCGCAGGCGAAGACTGCTTTTGTCAAGATAAGCTGTACTAGCTGTCCCCTTTCAAATTGGCCATTGTTGGCTCCCTTCCCGCTCAATATTTGGGGAGAGGACCAGGGCCTATATAAGTAGAACTAGCCACCACAGTAGAGGCATCTGATAACCCATTGAGAGGCATCTCACCCACACAAGTTTGCCAAGCACAAGAACACCTCAACCTCAGGAGGCCGTTCTTCCCCTTGTACTGTTCATCATCAGCCCAAGAGGCAATCCACCACCACCACACTGGAGTAGGGTATTACACCACAACGGTGGCCCGAACCAGTATAAATCTTGTGTCTTTGTGTTGTGAGTTCGTCGAGTTCGTCCGCGAGATCTCAGCGAGCTTGGGCGTAGATCGGTAGGGAGGAAATCTCCGCGCGCACCCCAATGTTCGAACCTTGAGGGTTTTGCCGGAACCCGTGATCCGACAGTCATCGAGGGTGGTTCCTCCTTAACCACTTCTGATACGGATCTGTCGTGCAACCCCTCAAGTGTGAACCTCGAGGGTGGTTCCTCCTATGTTCACCTTGATGATTACATCAAGTGGAATCCACAAGGGTGGTTCCTCAGGGTTTCCCCCTAGTGTTTGGACACACGGATACTTGGACTTTACAACTGTTACTTGGACAGGCGGGTCGACCCTGAGGGGTACCCGTGAGTGATGTGGAGACGGGTTGACCTGGAGGGTACCCGAGAGTTGAATACGAGGCGTGGCCGACATTCTTAGCCCTTGTCGCAAGTCCTCAAGACGGGGCGACGGGGTCACATCTTTCGTGAGTCTCTGCCCGTGACCGCCCTACCAACACACTAACGGTTTGGATATTTGATCCGAGGGGCCTCTGGCCTGATAGCACTAACCATCACATGGGCATAGTATGGGTGTTTTGCGTCGTATGCATCAGCAGAAGCTTAATAGACATCATGCGACTGAGCGGCGCGCGCCGGGTTGGACTGGTAAGCACCTATCTTTTTAAGGAGGTAGCTAGGTCTGCTCACTGGTCTCGTTCGCAACGTGCAGGAGTTCTCGAGGCGATGGCCCAAGACCCCTGGGGGCATAGGTTTAGTCAGACGTGCTGGCCTCTCTATTAAGCCTAGGTCGGGTTGCGGCGTATTGTTTGGCCAAGGCCGGGCATGACCCAGTAAAGTGTGTCCGGCCGGAGTTAAGCGAGCGTGGTGGGTAAGTTGGTGCACCCCTCTAGGGAAGAAAAGATCTATCGATAGCCTATCCTACGGTAACGGACACTTGGAGTTGTATCCCGATCGATACAACTAGAACTGGATACTTGAGGTGATAACTAGATAGTATGGCTCTGGGATTACTTTCTCGCAGGGAGTCGAGAAAGGATCTCTGGCTGAGGTTGACAACACTACTACTACCTTACTTTATGCCACTCTTATCTCTTCTGATGTTGCAAGATGCTTGGAGCTGCTTGAAGATGCTAGTCTTTGATAGGCTAGGATTTCCCCTTCTCTTCTGGCATTCTGCAGTTCAGTCCACAGATACAACCCATTTCATTGACACCGATGCATATGTAGTGTAGATCCTTGCTTGCGAGTACTTTGGATGAGTACTCACGGTTGCTTTGCTCCCCCCTTTTCCCCCTTTTCCATTCTTCTTGGATGTCGCAACCAGATGCTGGAGCTCAGGAGCCAGCCGCCACTATCGACGACGACTACTACTACACCGAGGGTGCTTACTACTACGTGGAGGCCGCCGATGACTAGGAGTAGTTAGGAGGCTCCCAGGCAGGAGGCATTGCCTTTTCGATTGATGTTGCTTTTGTGCTAGCCTTCTTAAGGCAGACTTGTCTAACCTATGTGTGTACTCAGATATTGTTGCTTCCGCTGACTCTTGTGTATTCGAGCCCTCGTGGCCCATGGCTTGTAATATAAAGCTTGTTTTAGTTTATTTTGTGTCTAGAGTTGTGTTGTGATATATTCCCGTGAGTCCTTGATCTTGATCGTACACATTTGCGTGTATGATTAGTGTACGATTGAATCGAGGGCGTCACAAGTTGGTATCAGAGCCGAATGCCTGTAGGTAGCCCCCTTTCCAACTCCTTGGCTGAAGTCGAGTCTAGTCACTACAAAAGCTTTGACTAACATGGCCGAAGTCGAGTCTAGTCACTACAAAAGCTTTGACTTACGCGGTTAACTTGTTCTAGAGAAGCTTCGAGAACATCAACTTTATGCCAAGTATTCCAAGTGCGAATTCTGGTTACCCGAAGTCACCTACCTTGGTCATGTCATCTCCAAGGGTGGTATTGCCGTCAACCCAGAGTGCGTTCAGGCTATTCTTGACTGGACCCCTCCGAAGACTGTCGAGCAAGTCAGAAGCTTTCTCGGACTAGCCAGCTATTGTCGCTGCTTTGTCGAGAACTTCTCCAAGATCGCCAAGCCACTGACCAATCTGCTACACAAAGGCGTTAAGTTTGATTGGACTGAAAAGTGTCAGGAACGTTTCCAGGCACTCAAGGACAAGCTGACATCTGCCCCAGTGCTAGCTCCCCTTGATTCTCGCAAGGACTTCGTCATCTATTGCGACGCTTCATGTCAAGGATTAGGCTGTGTCCTAATGCAAGAGCGCAGGGTGATTGCTTGTGCCTCCCGTCAAGTGCGTCCTCACGAAGAGAACTACCCAGTTCACGACCTTGAGCTTGCTTCGGTTATCTATGCGCTGAAGCTATGGCGACAGTACCTTCTCGGTAATCGTTGCGAGATCTTCACCAATCATCATAGTCTAAAGTACCTGTTTACTCAGCCAGATCTGAACCTCCGTTGGCAGCGATGGATGGAAGCTATTGGTGACAACAACTGTGGTATATCCTATACTCCTGGCAAGGCTAATGTAATGGCCGATCCCCTGAGCCGCAAGTCTTATTGCAATAACCACATGGTTCATAAAGCTCAATCCCGCCTTTATGAAGAACTTTGTAAGCTGAACCTTCAAATAGTTCCACAAGGTTCTCTAAATAACCTTGTCCTGGAACCAACTCTTCTCAAAGCTATTAAGTCTGCACAAGCCAAAGATGCTCATGTTCATCTGATGAAAAAGGATCTTGCCTTAGAGAAATCCAGAGATTTTTCACTTGGTGAAGACGGAACCTTGTACTTCAGAGATCGCATTGTAGTACCCCGGTTCGAACTTATGACAGAGAAGGTGATGAAAGAAGCGCATGACACCCCTCTCTCTATTCATCCGGGGAGTACCAAGATGTATCTAGACATCCGTCAAAAGTACTGGTGGTCTAAAATGAAGCAAGACATTGCTCGATATATCAAAGAATGTGATGTTTGCCGTCGCGTCAAAGCAGAACATCAAAAACTGGCTGGACTTCTACAACCGCTTCCGATTCCTGAATGGAAGTGGGATAAGATCAAATGGACTTCGTCACTGGCCTTCCCAAGTCTCAGAAAGGTAACGATGCTATCTTTGTTTTCATCGACCAATTCTCGAAGGTTCCTCACTTTATGCCAGTCAAGGAGACAATCAGTGCTAGTCAATTAGCAAACTTGTGTATCTCTAGAATTGTGTCACTCCACGGCATTCTGAAGGAGATCAGTTCATATTGCGACAGTATATTCACTTCAAAGTTCTGGGATAGTTTCCAAGAGGCAATGGGAACTCATAATACCTGGAAGCACTGCTTATCATCCCCAATCCCAAGGCCAACTCGAGCGAGTCAATCAAATTCTTGAAGAAATGCTTCGGGCTTGCGTTATTTCTTTCGGCAATAAGTGGGAAGAATCTCTCCCTTATGTAGAGTTCTCTTATAACAACAGTTATCAAGCCAGCTTGAAGATGGCACCCTTCAAAGTGCTTTATGGACGTAAGTGCCGAACCCCTCTGAATTGGTCAGAAACTGGGGAACGGACGCTCATTGGTCCAGACATTATTCAACAAGCTGAAGAGCAGGTTTGCATTGTCCGGGATAATCTCAAGGCGGCCCAGTCCCGCCAGAAGAGCAACTATGACCGGAAACACCGGGGTTCAACTTATCAACCTGGTGAACAAGCTTATCTGAGTCTCACTCCTTTGAGAGGCACTCATCGGTTCGGAGTCAAGGGCAAGCTAGCTCCGCGTTACATTGGTCCCTTCCGCATCCTCGCCCGTCGTGGACTGGTGGCTTATCAACTGGAGTTGCCACCTCAGTTCTCTCACGTCCATGACGTCTTCCATGTGTCGCAACTTCGTCGATGCTTCAAGGATCCGGAACGTGAAGTGGATCCGGAATTGATTGAAGTTCAAGATGATCTCACATACAAAGAGCATCCGATCTGCATTCTTGAAGAAGCTGAACGTCAAACCCGCCAGAAGGTTACCAAGTTCCTCAAGGTGCAATGGTCGAATCATACTAAAGATGGAGCCACTTGGTAACGCGAAGATAACCTCCGGGCTGAATACCTTGACCTGTTCCCTTCTACCTCTTAATTCATGGAACGAGAATTTCTTTTAGAGGAGGAGAGTTGTAACACCCCAGTGTAATGATGCTACAGTAATCCCTGGGGTTAAGTTAATCCATTTGTTAAACAAGTGTTTGTTCATCATTGTCTCTTATCTCTTTCAAATTCCAATTGAATTCAATTTCAAATTATGTGTGAAATTCAAAAATGCTCAAATATGAAAACTAAAATGTTCATCATGTGGAAAATATTCTTCTGGTAATATTGGTGGTGAACCAACATTTTTGCAAAGTGCCTAAATGGCCTAAAATAGCTAAATCAGAAAGTTTTTAAAAGAAAAGAAAACGAAAAGCAGAGGGGAGAGAAAGCCCCTGCCCCACTTGGGCTTCAGCCCACCCGAGCTAGCTGGCCCACCTAGGCCGGCCCACGCCCCTCCCCGTTCGCTCCCCCCTCCCTCCTATTCCCCTGGTGCGCGCCGCTATAGGGGCTCGTCGCCACCCGACCACCTCGCCGGCAACGCCGCGGGTGGACAAGAGCAGCCCCTCCGGCTCCTCGAGCCCTACCCCCACCTACCTCCACCCACTCCCCTCCTCGCCCTCTCCGCCTCTCCCTCTCCCCACCAGATCCCCTTCCCACCTCGCCCGAGCGCCACCATGGACGCTGCCCCGTGAAGCTCGCGGCCACACTTCCTCACCGCGCCTCGCCACCGTGTCCGCGAACACCGCCGCTGACAGCTTCTTCCTCTGCGTCCATGTGCGCGGGCCGGAAGCACCTCCATCACCGGATCCGCAGCCGTCTTCTTTGTCTTCGGTCGTCGGCGAGCTCCGTCGAGTCCGGCCGCACTCTGCTGCTCCTAAACTTCCAAGGACCTTCAGCGTGCCGCTCGGTGAGCCCCTCACCCTTCTTCCTCTCTCTGGATGCTCCTGCGCGTCCCCTAGCTACCTTTTCCCTGAGCACCCAAACGCAGCGCCGCGGAGCTCGTCGTCGGCGTGTCTCCGGTGACCAAATGGTCACGGGCCAGTGCCCGTTGCACTCACCACACCGCGTAGATACTCCCCAACCTCTCCGTTTGCTCGCTAGCGCGCCGTAGCTCTGTTTTCGTCGAGCACCCGTGCACGTCGTCGCCTCCGCCGCTCGCCGGCGCCGATTCCGGCCAAGTCCGACGATGCTATGGCCACCATTGGATGCGGCGTTGAGAGCTCATTCGAATGAGCCTAGCCCCGCTCCTCCCCGATCCCTGTACACATTTTTCGACGAGGGCAGAGCCGCACCGCCGCGTATCGGCGACGCCGGTGTTAAGCCGCCGGCCACCGCCAACGTGGCACACCTGGGGCCACCCCTGGGTCACTGCCAGCGGGCCCCGTGGGCCGTGTTGACTGGGTTGACCCAGTCAATGTGTTGACTAGGCGTCTCTGTGACGCTAACGTGCGGGCCCCACCACTTAATCCTCTAACTAAACGTTTTAATAAATAAAACTAATTAGTTTAGTTAATTAGTCTATGACAGGCGGGGCCTACCTACTAAATAACTATGTTTAGTTAGTTTCAAAACTCAGTTAGCTCTCTCTCTCTCTCTATGACATGTGGGTCCTGTTGGACCCACAGGTCAGGTTTGACCTGGTCAGCGAGTCTGTTGACTGCTGAGATCATCCCCACGCAATGCTGACGTCGTAATTCCATTTCTGCTAATTTAAATAATTTTTGGAAATGCTAAAATCTTTGAAAATCATAGAAAAATAATCGTAGCTCGGATGAAATTGTTTTCTACATGAAAGTTGCTTGGAAAAATCCAATGAATCCGAATACGCGGTCTGTTCATTTGTCACATGCCCCTAGCATGCTGAACATGGAACATTCCCCCTCCGGTCATCTGTCTGACACTGATCCAGAACTGGGAAAACATTCCCGGTTGAATTTCCCCTTCACCTATTCGTGTAGACATACGTTAGGTCACATCCGACACGTCATATTACCATGTTATGCTTTATGATGCTTTGTTTGCTTTATATTTATTGTTTCTTCCCCCTCTTCTCTCCGGTAGACCCCGAGACCGATGCTGCCCCTGTGATCGACTATGCCTCTGACGACCCTTCTTCCTTTACAGCAGAGCTTCCAGGCAAGCCCCCTCTTTGATCATCCCGATATCGCCCATTCCATTCTCTCATGCTTGCATTAGATTTTGCTATTGTTATTGTTTGCTCCTATTCTGATGCATAGCCTACTTTTGTAACCTGCTCATTGTACCTTACCTGCTTATCCTAAACTTCTTAGTATAGGTTGGTTAGTGATCCATCAGTGACCCCCACCTTGTCCCAGTTGCCCCGCTTTATGTTCGATGACTCGATCAACGTGATCGACGTCCAAGCCCCGACACCGCACAGCACCCCCTAGTTGTACGACTCTGCAGAGTTACTATTGAGTGCCGAGGGTGACACCTCATCAGCACTTCTGATGTTAAATCCTGTAGTGTAGCTATTTGGTCGTGGTCATCGAGGGTGGTTCCTCCGATATGGCTCAGTCGTGCAACCCCTCAAGTGTGAACCTCGAGGGTGGTTCCTCCTACGTTCACTTTGATGATTACATTGAGTGGAATCCACCGAGGGTGGTTCCTCGGGGTTTCCCCCTAGTGTTTGTACACACAGATACTTGGAATTTACAACTGTTAGTTGGACAGGCGGGTCGACCCTGAGGGGTACCCGCGAGTGATGCGGAGACGGGTTGACCTGGAGGGTACCCGAGAGTTGAATACGAGGCGTGGCCGGGCATTCTTAGCCCTTACCGCAAGTCCTCGAGACGGGGCGACGGGGTCACATCTTTCGTGAGTCTCTGCTTGTGACCGCACTACCAACACACTAATGGTTTGGATATTTGATCCGAGGGGCCTCTGGCCTGATAGCACTAACCATCACGTGGGCACAGTATGGGCGTTTTGCGTTGTATGCATCAGCCAAAGCTTAATAGATGTCATGCGACTGAGCGGCACGCGCCGGGTTGGGCTGGTAAGCACCTGCCTTTTTAAGGAGGTAGCTAGGTCTGCTCACGGGCCGCGTTCGCAACGTGCAGGACTTCTCGGGGCGATGGCCCAAGACCCCTGGGGGCATAGGTTTAGTCTAGCGTGCTGACCTCTCTATTAAGCCTAGGTCGGGTTGCAGCGTATTGTTTGGTCGAGGCCGGGCATGACCCAATAAAGTGTGTCCGGCCGGAGTTTAGCGAGCGTTGTGGGTAAGTTGGTGCACCCCTGCAGGGAAGAAAACATCTATCGATAGCCTGTCCTACGGTAACGGACACTTGGAGTTGTATCCCGATCGATACAACTAGAACTGGATACTTGAGGTGATAACTTGATAGTATGGCTCTGGGATTGCTTTCTCGCAGGGAGTCAAGAAAGGATCTCTGGCCGAGGTTGATAACACTACTACTACTTTACTTTATGCCACTCTTATCTCTTCTGATGCTGCAAGATGCTTGGAGATGCTTGAAGATGCTAGTCTTCGATAGGCTAGGCTTTCCCCTTCTCTTCTGGCATTCTGCAGTTCAGTCCACAGATACAACCCATTTCATTGACACCGATGCATATGTAGTGCAGATCCTTGCTTGCGAGTACTTTGGATGAGTACTCATGGTTGCTTTGCTCCCCCCTTTTCCCCCTTTTCCATTCTTCTCGGATGTCGCAACCAGATGGTGGCACTGGTGCGCGTCGGTCCTAAACAAACGGTCTTTTACCCCTTTCCGCGACGGCATTTGGAACCGTCGCCAAGTGAGTGTGTGCGATAGGGTGTCCTTCCCACACGACCCAGAAATCGTCGGGGATAGGCCCTCCTGGGACCCAGGCTGGGGCCGTGTGCGATCGGGCGAGGCATTGAAACCAATCATTTCCGAAGGTATGTACATCCCACACGGTGAATCGCAGAAATCATTTCCGTAGGAATGTACATCCCACACGGTGAATCCCAGAAATCATTTCCGTAGGTATGTACATCCCACACGGTAATCCGAGAAAATCATTTCCGTAGGTATGTACATCCCACACGGTGAATCCCAGAAAATCATTTCCGTTCGTATGTATATCACATACAGTCAATCCAAGGAATACGTTTCTGTTCTTATGTACATCCCACACAGTCAATCCAGGGAAAACGTTTCCGTTCAGACGTACATCCCACACGGTTTTATGTGTAGGCCCGTGTGTGAAAGGTGTAACTATCACACACGGTCTTCCTTGGTTAACTGTTTTCTTTTATCAACTATATCACACACAATTTGATGAGGAAAACTGTGTGGCGTTGGGCTATCCATCGCAACCGGTTTTACTGCTAGAACCGTTTGCAAAGGTCCATGACACATTTAGCAGGTTTATTAGTTTATTATTAATAATTCCATTATTACGCAAATTCACATTTCATATCGAACAACTATTTGCCAATTTCATATCAGGCACATAAATATATTATAACATCACAGTACGGTAGCTACGTGAAAACAGCACAGTACAACACATAGCTAGTTCAACTTCATAAGAACAATATATTCATTTGCCTAATCAAGATCATCCAGGCTCGTCTTATCCACCTCTGCTTTCAGTTCAGTAAGAACCCATTTTGCACGGGCCAACTGGGAAAGTGCCTCCTCCTTCGCCGACACCATCTTCGCAAAGTCTTTAAAAAAATCTGAGCTCATTCTCCAGCTTCAACTTTTTATCCCGCATCTTGAAATATGCTTCAGCGTTGACAAGACTTTCTGTAAGCCTAGCTGTGTTCATGTCCTCACACATGCTCCGGAGCTTCATTAGGCACATCTTCAAAGACTGTGGCCACTCTTGATCAACCCACTCCAAGTAAGAACACTTCCGTTCATCCTATAATATTTAAAACTAGGTCAGTAGCAATTGTAGGGGAAATGGGTTTATAGCAACATAGAAAATCACCAATGCTTATTTTGAAAAACTGAAGAAACATGTTAATTATGACATATCTTCTCAAAAAGATCAATGTGCAAATGAAATAATTGGTATTGAGACAACAACCAAATTCCAGAACATCAGAAGCTATAATTAACTACAACGATGCTACAAGTTCTTACTCATGTACAATAAATAACAAATTGAACATTTTATGAGGAAGGTAAATATAACTGCAACAGCATAGCGACAGTGTTTGGACGACAGCAAATTGATACTAACAGGTGTGTACATGCACAAATTTAGTAACATAGAACTAATATCACTAAGGACATCCACTATGTATGCCAAAACTGGTGTAAAGACAACTGTTGCTACATCTCGCACCGGTGCCCTGAACTGGCGAGACAATGCAGCGGAAAAAAAATCAGGGACCCGGACTTCGGAGCACGTAGTTGCTCTGATGCCCAGTTCCTTCGTGCCATAAAGATTTAGTCTTTTACTGCTTGGCTGCTCGGATGTGTGGACCAAAGTTGGCTACACAAACTGCTGAAGCGGTGCCAAATAATTTTCTAATGGCACCGCTGATGAGATGGCAACAATTTAAGATACTAGGTACAAACTGTGACACTATCTTTGGATGCGTTTGGTTGAACATGTGGTCTGAATGGGTTGGGACCGTGACAGTGTCTGAATCACATCTAACAAATGATTTGTAACAACGGAAGAGGGTCTAACCTTCTCTGCACATGCCAGAAACTTCCTCCCAGTGTCCACAAAATCAAACGCAAGTAGCTTCATGCATGGAGATTGATGGTGACAACGAGCAGATAGACCTTCAGCCACCCCGCTCCATTCGTTGCCACTGATGGTCTTAGGGAGCTACAAGAGGAAGAAACGACTCAAATCGACCTCCGGGTAAAAATCCTTCATTCCAAGTCATAGCCCGAGAGAGAGAATTGAGGCATACCCGGGTGTTGAAGTAGTAGTCGCTGGAGGAGGAACCGCTGGAGATGTCTTTGAAGAAGACCATGGCAACCCCGACGGTAGGATGCGAGATGGCGAGAGCGAGGAAGCGGCTATAGCTTAGCAAGGAAGGAAGGAAGGAAGGAAGGAAGGAAGGAGGAAACAGGGGAAATGTGACTTGTGGTCGGGGAGAAAAGGGGGTGGGGAGGCGGGGGTAGATATTTTGGTGGTAGGCCAAAATTTTGGAAGTGTGGAGGGAAACTTTGCACGCGGTGCCGCCGGACCATTCACTTTGAACGATTGTGTGCATCGCAAACAATTCTTCTGCTTTACGCGCATGGGATGAGTTTGATAATTCAAATTTTGGTCTCAAGGCATGGGCACATTCACTTTGAACGCTCACGGTGCCGCCGGACCATTCACTTTGAACGATTGTGTGCATCACAAACGATTCCTCTGCTTTACGCGCATGGGATGAGTTTGATAATTCAAATTTTGGTGGAAATTTCCCCGGGTACGTCATTGCATAATTTAACATCACTTTAATTTGGGCACACAAAAGAGCGTACAGCAGACAGACCACACTTACTGAATCAAGCAATTTTAGTAATTACACAGAGCCAGTTGACCTAAACGTTGCTCTAACAAAAGACTAGCATTAAAAACAAAGCCTAAGTACGCATAATTAAAAATCCGCCGCCGCGCCGGTCTATGCATCGCCGGTGTGAGATGAGACGTTGATGACTTGTCCTGGCGACATGCCGCCGTTGGTGGACTCCACGTCCCCCCTGCTGAAGTAGACCGCGTCCTCGTCCTTGGCGCCGCCCTCAAGGTTGTAGTACAAGTAGTAGTGGTTGCGCCACAGCTCGCGTTGGTACTCCACCGCCGATTCCTCGACGGACAGACTCTTCTCTACCTCGACCTCGGCCACGCGCAACTCCTCCTCCCGGCGCTCCTCGATCTCTGCCGCCTCCTGCATCTCCAGCTCCCGCTCGGCGACCTCATGAGGAAGCAGGTGCTCCATGGCCACCGCCGCCTTTTCAGACGTGGGTTGCATGCTGGAGTCCGAGGTCGCCTGGAATATCTTGGCGTGTGCATCCTCGATCTTGGCGTCGATGGCCTCGACCCGGGCCAGGGCAACATCAGCGGCACGGACGGCAGCTCGAGCGTTCTCGGCATTTGCAGCTGCCGTCGTAGCAGCAGCTGCAGCCGTCTCGGCTGCTGCGGCTGCCCTGTCGGCTGCCGCGGACGCCCTCTCGGCGAAAGCAGCCGCGCACAATGCGGATGCAGCGTCACTCTCGGCGTTGACGGCCGCGCTCTCGGCGCAGGTGGCGACGCTCTGGGTGTTGGAAATATGCCCTAGAGGCAATAATAAATAGGTTATTATTATATTTCCTTGTTCATGATAATCGTTTATTATCCATGCTAGAATTGTATTGATAGGAAACTCAGATACATGTGTGGATACATAGACAACACCATGTCCCTAGTAGGCCTCTAGTTGATTAGCTCGTTAATCAATAGATGGTTACGGTTTCCTGACCATGGACATTGGATGTCGTTGATAACGGGATCACATCATTAGGAGAATGATGTGATGGACAAGACCCAATCCTAATCCTAGCACAAGATCGTGTAGTTCGTTTGCTCAGAGCTTTTCTAATGTCAAGTATCATTTCCTTAGACCATGAGATTGTGCAACTCCCGGATACCGTAGGAATGCTTTGGGTGTACCAAACGTCACAACGTAACTGGGTGGCTATAAAGGTGCACTACAGGTATCTCCGAAAGTGTCTGTTGGGTTGGCACGAATCGAGACTGGGATTTGTCACTCCGTGTAAACGGAGAGGTATCTCTGGGCCCACTCGGTAGGACATCATCATAATGTGCACAATGTGACCAAGGAGTTGATCACGGGATGATGTGAGTTACGGAACGAGTAAAGAGACTTGCCGGTAACGAGATTGAACAAGGTATCGGGATACCGACGATCGAATCTCGGGCAAGTAACATACCGATGGACAAAGGGAATTGCATACGGGATTGATTGAATCCCCGACATCATGGTTCATCCGATGAGATCATTGTGGAACATGTGGGAGCCAACATGGGTATCCAGATCCCGCTGTTGGTTATTGACCGGAGAACGTCTCGGTCATGTCTGCATGGTTCCCGAACCCGTAGGGTCTACACACTTAAGGTTCAATGACGCTAGGGTTATAGGGAATGGATATACGTGGTTACTGAATATTGTTCGGAGTCCCGGATGAGATCCCGGACGTCACGAGGAGTTCCGGAATGGTCCGGAGGTAAAGATTTATATATGGGAAGTCCTGTTTTGGTCACCGGAAAAGTTTCGGGTGATACCGGTAATGTACCGGGACCACTGGGAGGGTCCCGGGGGTCCACCAAGTGGGGCCACCAGCCCCAGAAGGCTGCGTGGGCCAAGTGTGGGAGGGGACCAGCCCCAGGTGGGCTGCTGCCCCCCCCCCACCAAGGCCCAAGCGCATGGGAGAGTGGGAGGGGGCAAACCCTAGGTCCAGATGGGCCTTAAGGCCCACCCTAGTGGCGCCCCCCCTCTCCTCCCCTTGGCCGCCCCCCTAGATGGGATCTAGGGCTGGCCGCCAGCCCTTGGGGGTGGAAACCCTAGAGGGGGCGCAGCCCCTTCCCCCCCTATATATAGTTGAGGTTTGGGGCTGCCATAGACACGAGAACGTCTCTCTTTCGGCGCAGCCCTACCCCTCTCCCTCCTCCTCCTCTCCCGCGGTGCTTGGCGAAGCCCTGCGGGATTGCCACGCTCCTCCATCACCACCACGCCGTCGTGCTGCTGCTGGATGGAGTCTTCCCCAACCTCTCCCTCTCTCCTTGCTGGATCAAGGCGTGGGAGACGTTACCGGGCTGCACGTGTGTTGAACGCGGAGGCACCGTTCTTCGGTGCTTAGATCGGAATCAACCGCGATCTGAATCGCTACGAGTACGACTCCTTCATCCGCGTTCTTGCAACGCTTCCGCATCGCGATCTACAATGCTATGTAGATGCACTCCCCTTCCCCTCGTTGCTAGATTACTACATAGATTGATCTTGGTGATGCGTAGAAAATTTTGAATTTCCGCTACGTTCCCCAACACTGGGAGAGGCGGCCATCGTACGGGCCTTCACGAAGCGTTTCCACGGCCTCATCTTTGCAAGAAGGGGGTGCGGGATTGGGGATCGGGATTCATGGATTCGGGGGTTGCCGGCATTGGAGCAGACGAGCCGGCGAAGCTTAAGGAGGGAGACTTAAATAGACCCAGATATTTTTCATCGCAAATGGTTCCTAGAAAACAACTGTGTGTGATGTTGTAGATATTTTTTATTAGCTGTGAAAGACGAGTTTGGAATAAAGTGCCAACGGATGGTGTTTTAAATGAACGAGAAATTTTGTAGTACTAATACAACTGTCATGTCAAATTTTGGAAAATTTCAGGGGTCATTTGACCTTCTAAGTCATTTAAGTGATTTTCTAGCCATTTAATGACCGTAATTGAAATTTGAACTACATGTACATGCAACAGCTAACCATACGGTTTGAAAACTCATATTTCGTGTACTTGTGTGCGATTTAATTCCATGTGCAGTAAATTGGAAGGAATTTTCAAACATATTGGTCTAACGGCTATGACACAATTAAGCATGGAGTGACATGGCATTTTAATTCCAAAAAATAAAAAAAATTAGAAACACATGAAACCTTGGTTGATGTAATGTCATGCCACGAAGATGATGTGGTAAAAAAATTGGCATGTTTGACCAAAGTTTGGACACACACCCCTCACAGACCGGAGCAACTCACTAGAAGGCTCGTGGTTCCAAGAGGGAACAATGCATGTTTGATGACGAATGGGAGATAGCTTCCTCTTACGGCCTTCAAAATTTTTTCTACGTCTAACATGCACTACTACAACTGTAATGTGATTTTTTGAAAATTCTAGAGGTCATTTGACCTTTTAAAGACATTTAAGTGATTTTCTACCCATTTAATGACCGTAATTCAAATTTGAACTACATCTACATGCAACGCGTAACCGAATCGGTTTGAAAAATCATATTTGTGTACTTGTGTGCGAGTTAATTCCATGTGCAGTAAACTAGAAGGAATTTTCAAACATTTTTGTATCACGACATGGACACATATGCATGAATACGCATGCATGGAGTGGCATGGCATTTTAATTCCAAAAAAAATCAGAAACACATGAAACCTTGGTTGATGTAATGTCATGCCACCAAGATGATGTGGTAAAGAAATTGACATGTTTGACGAAAGTTTGGACACACACCCCTCACAAACTGGAGCAACTCGCTAGAAGGTCCGTGGTTCCGAGAGGGAACAATGCATGTTTGATGACGAACGGGAGATAGCTTCCTCTTTCGGCCTTCAAATTTTTTCTACGTCTACCGTGCACTACTACAACTGTAATGTGAAATTTGGGAAAAATCTGGGGGTCATTTGACCTTTTAAAGACATTTAAGTGATTTTCTAACCATTTAATGACCATAATTTAAATTTGAACTACATCTACACGCAACGCCTAACCAAAACGTTTTGAAAAATCATATATGTGTACTTGTGTGCGAGTTAATTTCATGTGCAGTAAATTAGAAGGAATTTTCAAACATATTGGTCTCACGACATGGACACATGCATACGTATGCATGGAGTGACATGGCATTTTAATTCAAAAAATAGAAAAATGATGAGAAACACATGAAACCTTGGTTGATATAATGTCATGCCACCAAAATGATGTGGTAAAGAAATTGGCATGTTTGACAAACGTTTGGACATGCACCCCTCACAAACCGGAGCAACTCGCTAGAAGGTTCGTGGTTCCGAGAGGGAACAATGCATGTTTGATGATGAATGAGAGATAGCTTCCTCTTACGGCCTTCAAATTTTTTCCTATACGTTTAACGTGCACTAATACAACTGTCATGTGAAAATTTGGTAAATTTCAGGGGTCATTTGACCTTTTAAAAACATTTAAGTGATTTTCTAACTATATAATGACCGTAATTCAAATTTGAACTACATCTACATGCGACGCCTAACCATAACGGTTTGAAAAATCATATTTTTGTGTACTTGTGTGCGAGTTAATTCCATGTGCAGTAAATTCGAAGTAATTTTCAAACATATTGGTGTCAAGGCATGGGCACATGCATGGAGTGCATGCCATGGCATTTTAATTCCAAACAATTAAAAAATGATCAGAAAAACATGAAACCTTGGTTGATTTAATGTCATGCCACCAAGATGATGTGGTAAAGAAATTGACATATTTGACAAATGTTTGGACACACACCCCTCACAAACCGGAGCAACTCGCTAGAAAGTTCGTGGTTCTGAGAGGGAACAATGCATGTTTGGTGACGAACGGGAGATAGCTTCCTCTTACGGCCTTGAAATTGTTTCTACGTCTAACGTGCACTACTACAACTGTAATGTGAAATTTTGGAAAATTCTAGGGGTCATTTGACCTTTTAAAGACATTTAAGTGATTTTCTAACCATTTAATGACCGTAATTCAAATTTGAACTACATCTACATGCAACGCCTAACCAAAACGTTTTGAAAAATCATATATGTGTACTTGTGTGCGAGTTAATTCCATGTGTAGTAAATTAGAATGAATTTTCAAACATATTGGTCTCACGGCATGGACACATGCATACGTATGCATGGAGTGACATGGCATTTTAATTAAAAATAGAAAAATGACCAGAAACACATGAAACCTTGGTTGGTGTAATGTCATGCCACCAAGATGATGTGGTATAGAAATTGGCATGTTTGACAAACGTTTGGACACACGCCCCTCACAAACCGGAGCAACTTGCTAGAAAGTTCGTGGTTCCGAGAGGGAACAATGCATGTTTGATTACGAACGGGAGATAGCTTCCTCTTACGGCCTTCAAATTTTTTCCTACGTTTAACGTGCACTAATACAACTGTCATGTGAAAATTTGTTAAATTTCAGGGGTCATTTGACCTTCTAAAGACATTTAAGTGATTTTCTAACCATTTAATGACCATAATTCAAATTTGAACTACATCTACATGCAACGCCTAACCAAAATGGTTTGAAAAATCATATTTTTGTGTACTTGTGCGAGTTAATTCCATGTGCAGTAAATTCGAATAAATTTTCAAACATATTGGTGTCAAGGCATGGGCACATGCATGGAGTGCATGCCATGGCATTTTAATGCCAAAAAGTTAAAAAATGATCAGAAAAACATGAAACCTTGGTTGATTTAATGCCATGCCACCAAGATGATGTGGTAAAGAAATTGACTTGTTTAACGAAAGTTTGGACACACACCCCTCACAAACCGGAGCAACTCGCTAGAAGGTTCGTGGTTCCGAGAGGGAACAATGCATGTTTGCTAATGGATGGGAGATAGCTTCCTCTTACGGCCTTCAAATTTTTTCCTACATTTAACGTGCACTAATACAACTGTCATGTGAAAATTTGGAGATTTTGAGGGGTCATTTGACCTTTTAAAGACATTTAAGTGATTTTCTAACCATTTAATGACCGTTATTCAAATTTGAACTACATCTACATGCAACGCCTAACCAAAACGTTTTGAAAAATCATATATGTGTACTTCTGTGCGAGTTAATTCCATGTGCAGTAAATTAGAATGAATTTTCAAACATATTGGTCTCACAACATGGACACATGCATACGTATGCATGGAGTGACATGGCATTTTAATTAAAAAATAGAAAAATGACCAGAAACACATGAAACCTTGGTTGATGTAATGTCATGCCACCAAGATGATGTGGTATAGAAATTGGCATGTTTGACAAACGTTTGGACACATGCCCCTCACAAACCGGAGCAACTTGCTAGAAGGTTCATGGTTCCGAGAGGGAACAATGCATGTTTGATGACGAACGGGAGATAGCTTCGTCTTACGACCTTCAATTTTTTTCCTACGTTTAACGTGCACTAATACAACTGTCATGTGAAAATTTGTTAAATTTCAGGGGTCATTTGACCTTCTAAAGACATTTAAGTGATTTTCTAACCATTTAATGACGGTAATTCAAATTTGAACTACATCTACATGCAACGCCTAACCAAAACGGTTTGAAAAATCATATTTTTGTGTACTTGTGCGAGTTAATTCCATGTGCAGTAAATTCGAATGAATTTTCAAACATATTGGTGTCAAGGCATGGGCACATGCATGGAGTGCATGCCATGGCATTTTAATTCCAAAAAGTTAAAAAATGATCAGAAAAACATGAAACCTTGCTTGATTTAATGTCATGCCACCAAAATGATGTGATAAAAAAATTGACCTGTTTGACGAAAGTTTGGACACACACCCCTCACAAACTGGAGCAACTCACTAGAAGGTTCGTGGTTCCGAGAGGGAACAATGGATGTTTGCTGATGGACGGGAGATAGCTTCCTCTTACGGCCTTCAAATTTTTTCCTACATTTAACATGCACTAATACAACTGTCATGTGAAAATTTGGAAATTTTGAGGGGTCATTTGACCTTTTAAAGACATTTAAGTGATTTTCTAACCATTTAATGACCGTTATTCAAATTTGAACTACATCTACATGCAACGCCTAACCAAAACGGTTTGAAAAATCATATTTTTGTGTACTTGTGTGCGAGTTAAAAGATCATCAGACGATGTAAATATCTGGTGTTCAAAAAAGAAAATGTAAAGATCTGGCAAGACAACCGGCCCCCACACGATTGGCACTCTATCTCGCGGCTCGAGGTTTGGTAGGTGATTGGCGGGGGTCATTAATCAGACACGGTTCTGTATTGGAAACTGTCAGCTATTATGTTCACACACGGATTTGCTGCGGGAATTGTGTGTAATTCAAACTACAGTACTCGTAAATTCCGGCGACCGGCGTGTGTACTGTCCCCGTCGATCTAGATTCCGGCCGCCAATAAGTACTACCATGCTCATGTCGTCCTGCCTGCATTCTCATCTACATCCTCCCCTCGCTCGCCCCCCCCTCTCTCTCTCTCTCAAATCTCTGCCATGGCGCCGCCGGTCTGCCCACGTGCCGACGAGGAATCTCCGCCCCCCGAGGACGCTCACTCGATTAGCAGCGACGAGGACCCCTACGCGCCGCCTGACGAGGTCGCGTCGGACCCCCCAACTTTGGATTGGTTTTGGGGCCAGTACAATCTTTGTCTGTGGAAGTCGCTACCGCCGACTGAGAAAGCCAGGCAAGTGGCATTCAAGAAGGACATAGCGGAGGAGGAAGCCAGGTACCAGGCGGCCTGTGAAGCCCGTGATGCCTCCTGGAAAAAGGAGGCGGCGGAGCTTCGGGGGCGGGTGCGTCGTCGTGCCGAGGAGGTGTACAAAGACGGGTACTTCACGAGGAAGGTCATAGGCGTCGGGCGCCTCGTCGCTGCGTGGAGGTGGGCCGATAAGCTCCAGCGTGCCACCGACAAGGAGCTCCGATGGGCGCCCAACGAAATGGCAAGATCGGCCGCGTGCGTCCGCCAGCAAGAGGCAGATCGGTACGTCAAGCGCTGCGAGGCGAAGGAGTCGGAGTACTGCCTCCGCACTGGGAAGACGCCGCGCACGAGGGAGCTGCTGGCGAGGGGCTGCCGGAATACTGGCCCAAGAGGGATTATTAGTTTTAGTATTGTTCGTTTTCAATTTTATGCATTGTACCTAGTAGTCAAGTATCATCACGTATATGTGATGATATTATATATATATATATCTTCTTCTGTGATGATCTAATGAACAATTAATATATATATATATATTATGAATTCCATTTTATATCTATTTTTGTATACTAATTTGAATCTAGCTGTTATCATCCACATATACAGAATGGAAAGCGTATATACACACATTAAAACAGAACATATAAAAATGGAAAACAGAGTACACACATTGAAACAGAGCAATAAACAGAGCAATACTATGAGACCATGAGACCATGAACAACAGCCCTTGCCTAGGGTAGCTCTTGGCTCTGCCTGAACTCGTGCAGGCGTTCGTCCAAGCGGTCGACACGCTCGCGGTACATCTGGAGCGCGATCTCGAGCTCCAAGTTGGCTATTTCATCGGAGATCACCAGCTCGAGGATGCGACGGCCATGTTCCTCTACTGCGCCCAGGTGGACACCTGGGCCAAGGATGCGGTCGAGCCTACGGACCAGCGCGTTGGCATCCAGCGGGCTGCGGACAAGGCAAACGGCGGCACCCATGCGAACGGCGCCGCGGGCGTCCGGTGCAAGTACGGCGTGGCCGGCATCTGGTGCAAGTACAGCGCTGAGGGCCTCTGCCCACTCGTGGCGAGGAATGGGGGTGCTGACGGGACGTGTACCCAGCTGCGATACCGTGTCGACAGCAGGCAAGTGCCGATGGATCCGCTCTTGCTGTGCGGCGCGCCGCGCCTCTCGCTCTGCGGCGCACCAACGGTCTCGCCGTGCGGCGAGCTGCAGCCTATCGGCGCGGACGCGCCTAGCTTGCTCTGCGGCGCGCCATCGATCATGTTGTGCGGCGAGCTGCAGCCTATCGGCGCTGACATGCCTATCTTGATCCGCGGCGCTCAAGCGCCATGCGCCAAAGGTCTGCTCAACCCTGGCGATGACGTGCATCACAGCGTCGTCCATCGTGTTGCTGGAGAGTGCCTCAGCCTCGACGGGCCATGGCGCCTGCTCGTTTTCCTCGTCGACGAGGTTGATAGCAGAGGCGGCGCTTTGGTGGGTTGGCATGCTTGGAAAAGGTGGATGTGCTACAGGTTGCGCTTGTCGCCTCCGTGCGTCGCGCGCCCCCTATGCGCAATATAGCAGGGTGGCGGGAAAGAGGTGAGGAAATGGCGGGAAACGGTGGTGTGTTCATAAAACACCATCAATTAATGGAAACTTAGCATCGAGTTAGCACAAGAAGTAGATGATGATCAGATGAACACGGACCACACTAGGGATCCCGTCGGTGGTGAATTCATCAATCCCAAACGGTTGAATACTAGCAAGTGTTTTCCCACAACACACACGACCTATTCCATCACAAATAGGTTGGATGGATCAACAGTATGCCACGTATCACACATTGTCAAAAAGTAATGCGGTAGACCTTCTTTAACATGTGTTAAAAAATAATAAAAAATAATAAACAAGGACCTCGAGGTTAAATTAGCTGAGGGAATGGGGCATTTCGGTCATTTGACCGAAATGACCCATCCCATCACCTAATTTAACATCGACACAACTTCCCATCCAGCCACCCATCCGATGGCTGCTCCAGCCTTAGCACACTTAACTTGATACTCCCTCCGTTCCAAATTACTCGTCGTGGTTTTTGTTCATTGAACTAAAACCACGACGAGTAATTTGGAACGGAGGGAGTAGTTTTCTTACATAAGCTACTGGTGGAACAGCTAGTCCTTGCTGATAGGAATGCCTCTTCGCATCCTTATGGCGTATCCGGATGACCGCCCGTCCCACAATGGCCAATAAATGTTGTGTAGACAAAGCATATCACATACGTCTTATTAGAAGCAATCGTGTGCGTTATTATCGGTCTTCGCACACATTTCTGATTACAGACCTGTTTGCCGCGTATCACACACATCTTGTTATATTGAACCGTTTTTGTTCTCTTGCCTAATCACAAACAGTTCATCCGAGTGAACTGTATGATGTACATCGCACACACCTTTGATCTGGCTGACCATTTCTTTTGTGTTGCCTAATCACAAACAGTTCATCTGAGTGAACCGTATGTTGTGTATCGCACACGCCTCCATCTGGCTGCCCGTTTCTTTTGTTCCTCCTCATCGCAAACAGTTCATTGAACTGAACCGTATGCCCTTCATCGCACACGCAACTAAAACCTAAACCGTGTTTGATGCATCTGTCATCGCAAACGTTTTACACATTTTTGACGGTTTTCATACAACACCGTTTGCGATTATGGCATCGCACACTGTTTCTCGAAGGGTCTCTGATCGTAGTGTCGCGTTAGCAGCATCCTGCAGTAGTGTGGAGCTCAGGAGCCAGACGCCACTGTCGACGACGACTACTACTACATTGAGGGTGCTTACTACTATGTGGAGGCCGTCGACGACTAGGAGTAGTTAGGAGGCTCCCAGGCAGGAGGCCTTGCCTTTTCGATCGATGTTGCTTTTCTGCTAGCCTTCTTAAGGCAGACTTGTCTAACCTATGTCTATACTCAGATATTGTTGCTTCCGCTGACTCCTGTGTATTCGAGCTTATGTATTCGAGCCCTCGAGGCCCATGGCTTGTAATATAAAGCTCGTTTTATTTTATTTTGTGTCTAGAGTTGTGTTGTGATATCTTCCCGTGAGTCCTTGATCTTCATCGTACACATTTGCGTGTATGATTAGTGTATGATTGAATCGGGGGCGTCATATCTACTACAATTTATCTCACGTTCGTTTGCCTATCTTGAGGCGTCGTTACCTGGAAGGGATTGACAACCCCTTTAACACGTCGAGTTGCTAGGATTTGTTATTTGTGTGCAAGGGTGATACGTATCCAACGTATCTCTAATTTTTTATTCTTCCATGCTGTTATATTATCAATCTTGGATGTCTTATAATCATTTTATAGTCATTTTATATCATTTTTTGGTACTAACCTACTGACATAGTGCCAAGTGCCAGTTGTTGTTTTCTGCATGTTTTTTACATCGCATGAAATCAATATCAGATGGAGTCCAAATGCAACGAAACTTCACGGGGATTTTTTTGGACCAGAAGATGCATAATTGGCCCTGGCTACGCCTGGGGGGTGCCTTGAGGAGAGCACAACCCACCAGGGCGCGCCAGGAGGCCCAGGCTTGCCTTGGTGGGTTGTGATCACCCCGGGTGCCCCCCGGACTGCCTCTTTGCTCTATAAATACCCCAATATTCTCAAAAGCCTAGGGGAACCGACGAAATATTGATCCAGCCACCGCAGAGTCCAGAACCACCAGATCCAATCTAGACACCATCTCGGATGGGGTTCACCACCTCCATTGGTGCGTCTCCGATGATGCGTGAGTAGTTCTTTGTAGACCTTTGGGTCTGTAGTTAGTAGCTAGATGGCTTCCTCTCTCTCGCTGAATTCTCAATACAGTGGTCTCTTGGTGATCCATATGATGTAACTATTTTTGCGGTGTGTTTGTTGGGATCTGATGAACTTTGAGTTTATGATCAGGTATATTATTTTATATCCATGAAAGTATTTGAGTTTCTTTGATCTCTTTTATGCATGATCTCTTATAGCCTCGTATTTATTCTCCGATATTTGGGTTTTATTTGGCCAACTTGATCTATTTATCTTGCAACGGGAAGAGGTGCTTTGTAGTGGGTTCGATCTTACGGTGCTTGATCCCAGTGACAGAAGGGGTACCGACACGTATGTATCATTTCTACTAAGCATAAAATGATGGGGTCTATCTCTACATAGATAGATCTTGTCTACATCATGTCATCGTTCTTATTGCATTACTCTGTTTTTCCATGAACTTAATACACTAGATGCATGCTGGATAGCGGTCGATGTGTGGAGTAATAGTAGTAGATGCAGGCAGGAGTCGGTCTACTAATCTTGGACGTGATGCCTATATAATGATCATTGCCTGGATATCGTCATGATTATTTGAAGTTTTATCAATTGCCCAACAGTAATTTGTTTACCCACCGTTTGTTATTTTTCTCGAGAGAAGCCACTAGTGAAACCTACGGCCCCCGGGTCTCTTTCTCATATATTTGCCTTTGCGATCTACTTTTCCTTTGCATTTATTTTCAGATCTATTAAACCAAAAATACAAAAATACCTTGATGCGTTTTATTCTTATTTATTTTATTTGGCGTTCGATCTATCAATCTACTACAATTTTATCTCACGTCTGTTTGCCATCTCGAGGCGCCGTTACCCGGAAGGGGTTGACAACCCCTTTAACACGTCGGGTTGCGAGGATTTTTTATCTGTGTGCAGGGGTTGTTTATGTTGTGTTGCTTGGTTCTCCTACTGGTTCGATAACCTTGGTTTCATATCTGAGGGAAATACCTACCGTCGTTGTGCTGCATCATCCCTTCCTCTTTGGGGAAATACCGACGTAGCTTCAAGCGACATCAAAAAGAATTTCTGGCGCCGTTGCCGGGGAGGATCTTCAACATATACCAGGTTCCTAATCACAAATCTCTCATCTCCTCGCAATTTACATTATTTGCCATTTGCCTCTCATTTTCCTCTCCCCCACTTCACAAAATTTTGCCGTTTTATTCGCCCCTCTTTTTCCGTTCTCCGTTCTCTTGCCGGATCTGTTTTTGTGTGTGTTCTTGTCTGCGTAGTCATGATGCCTCAAAGAAAATACTATGATGTTCCCTACCCAGATATTTCTCTTGAAACTGAGAAAAGTACTAAGGAATATATGACTACACAATTTGAGCATAATAAGTATTTTACTGAAGAACTTAAGGAGCACTCCGTTGTGCTAGATGCTATTACAAAACAACTTGATGATATTAGTAGAGAAGTTTGCAATCTCCAATCTAAGTATGCTTTTGGTGAAAGTTTCCTAGGAAAAATATCTGATGCAGAAGCTACCTTAGTAAATCAAATGGCCGCTAAACCAATCTCGTTAGAAGATAAAAGTGATGAAGATCTTAAAATGATTGGTGTTTCTTCTATTGATTCCTTGTTTAGTAAAGTTAAGATTGATGAAAAAGGGACTGGAGAAGAGTCAAATTTAGTTAGAAGGCGTCCCGATAATTCGGAGGGTGAAGATCTTGTTGAGAAAATTGATGAAAGTGGGTTTGAAGAGGTCAAAACTTTAGCTAGTGATGCACCCACTCTTTTGGATTACATAGACTTTAATTATGATAGTTGCTCTTTGATTGATTGTATTTATTTGTTTCAATCCATGATAAATTTACCCCATGCCTATGAACAAAATAAAGCCTTTACTAAACATACTGTTGATACTATGAGAAAGCTTTTGAAGAAAAATTGGAATTAGATGTATCAATTCCTAGAAAATTAAATGATGAATGGGAACCTACTATCAAAGTCAAGATTAAAAAATATGAGTGTTTTGCTTTGTGTGACTTGGGTGCTAGTGTTTCTACAATTCCGAAATCTTTATGTGATGTGCTTCATCTTACCGATCACTACTGCAGGATGCTGCTAACGCGACACTACGATCAGAGACCCTTCGAGAAACTGTGTGCGATGCCATAATCGCAAAGGGTGTTGTATGAAAACCGTCAGAAATGTATAAAACGTTTGCGAGGACGGGTGCATCAAACACGGTTCAAGTTTTAGTTGCGTGTGCGATGAAGGGCATACAGTTAACCCCTTCGAACTGTTTGCGATGAGGCAGAACAACAGAAACAGGCAGCCATATCAATGTGTGTGCGATATACGGCATACAGTTCGCTCCGATGAACCGTTTGCTATTAGGGAGTGCAACATAAATGGTTAGCCAGATCAAGGTGTGTGTGATATAGGGCATACGGTTCACTCGGACGAACTGTTTTCAATTAGCGAACGCAACAGAAATGGTTCAACTTAACAAGATGTGTGTGATACGTGGCAAACAGCCGAAGTGGATGAACTGTTTGCGATGAGAAATTACAACACAGACGGTTAATACAGTTAGTTCGTGTGCGATTCTGTGTGTTCAAAAAACTTTGAAATATGCAAACTAGCTGCTTGCGGTGGCTAGGAATATCGCACACGATGTGTTTGCGAGTACTTGTGTGCGATGATTAGTAAGTTACACATCTGTTTCCTTATGTTAACACTTGTGTGATAAATAACACGTGGCACCGAATACGGTATTCGGGTTGTGTGTGTGCTCCACTTAGTCTTCCCGCGCTCCAGCGAATGCTTCCCGCGCTCCACATGGATGAATTGTAAAATCCACGCCTATTCCCTCACCGGTTTCCCGCCACCAGCTAACGGCTTGCTGCATATAACCCAGGCGGCAACGCACCGCCGCGACACTCTGCGAAGATCTAGTCCTCACCCATCTACCATTAGTTATTCCAAGCATGCCAGGCAACGACCAAAGCTTTGACATCGATGCCTACATGCGTTACATCTTCGGCGAGGAGAACGAGCCGAAGCAGGTCGGGGAGCAAGAGCTTCATCGGCCGGTGCAGGCACCATGGCCCATCGGCAGCGATATCGGCGTCACGGTCCTTGGGAGCACAATCGACATATTGCAGATGAGGTGTGATGAGCAGTTTGCCATCCACCGTGCAAAAGATCCAGAGCTGCTCGGCGGCATGATCGACGACCCACCCGAAGAGCCGCCGTCACCAGTGCTCATCGAGAGCCTGATGCCCCGCAAGGAATGGGCAGAGGACCTCTCTGATTCAGTCAAGAGAAAGGCAGCCTACGGCTTCATCATTGCCTGCGGCAGCCGTGTCAACCTTGATCCCGATGATGTGGTGGCCAGGCTCGAGTGCATCCTTGGCGGAGTTGACGTCCCCGACAAAGTAGAACATCGCCAACGTGATATCTTGAGGATGCAGGTAATCGACAGAATTTGCTACCAGGCCAAAGACATGGAAATGGAGCGGTTCCGCGGAGTTGTAATGCGCGCGATTGCACGCTGTCAAGCTCTTCTGGAAGAGGCCCAGCAGCCCCAAGAGCCTCCCAGCGCCAGCAGCTCCATAGGCGGAGGCGGCTCGGGACACTCGGAGTGAATGGCCGCAAGGGTGCTATGCTGATCATGGAGTCTGAGAAGACCATCGTCGGAAGACCGCCAGCTCAGCCTTTTAGCTTATATTTTATTATAATTGTATGCATATATAGGTCGTGAGTGTCCTGGGCCTTGCCGCATTTGGCATTTTAAATTATCCTTAATATGTAAGACAATTATTAAGAATTATTAACAGTTGCCATTGTAACTTTGCCTCAACGGCGAGCACAGCGCGCGCAGGGACGCCAGAGCGGAGCGCGCCGCGGCCGCCTCAACGGCGAGCAACCACGTGGTCAACCTTCTGCCATCAATAAATTTTGACCTTGTTTCTCGTCACATTGCTGATTACAACGCAATAAGTATAATTGTAAATCTGTTCACACCTATCAAACTAATATGTGTTCACACTTAGCACCGGGCTATAAAAATTACCCACTCGAAAATTACTTAACAGTTCCTCTCCTCATCACCCACAAAACTGGTTTTCTTTGTCAAGTCGTTCCGCCATGACCGGTAGGAGGAGTTTAGGTTGGATATATAACCAGGCAGCAAAGACCAAGGCCGCGGAAGCACTAGAGAGGTCCCGCCGCGAAGCCGCAGCCGCAACAGAGATGTCCCGGCGCGCCGCGGAGCCCTCGAATGAGCTCTCACGGGCACGCGAGGGCTCTCACAAGCGCATTCGCGGCGTCGGCCATCGCGACGAGCCGGCGTTCCTGAAGTCCTTCGCCGGTGACGATGACATTCTCGCTGGCATCACTACGCAGCAGGAGGTGGCGGCTTGATGAAGCTGCTCAAGATCAGCGATGCCTCGGTTGACAAGGCGACCGGCCTCGTCGAGCAACTCATGGATGACAATGCGAAGCTCCTCAAGTTGGTCGCCGAGAAGGAGGAGGAGGCCGCCGGCTAGAAGATGCTGCATGAGCAGAGCAGTGCCTCGGAGATGACGCTGAAAGCGGTTGTCGAGGAACTGATGGGTGGCTTGAGGAAGCTCCGGATCGAGCGCGAGCAGGAGGTGGAGGAATCCGTGGCTGCTTTCAAGCAAAGTCGTTAGGAATTGAAGAAGGAGCTGCATGATTTCGCCGCCCGGCGATCCATCGACGAGTAGAGACAGTAGCGACCTAGATCGTTGTCTGCAATTTCCTTCTTCTCTTGCCAACCGTGTCTTCCGAGCTATGCCGCATGTGGCATTTTAAATTATCCGGAATATGTAAGACAATTATTATGTGCGCCATTGTAAATTTGTCGTCGTATTATCCGTTGCCATTTTATTTGTGGTCGTATTATCCGTTGCCCTATGTGGCAATTTAAATTAGGGTGGAATACTAGTTGAAAACACGAACAAAGCAAATGCTGCCATGGGATCACAAGCAAACACCCTCCGTCCAGGTGCTTTAATTAACTCATTAATGGAGAAGTTGTGAGTGAGGCAGGCGGCGGCTGGTGCATGGAGGTCAAAGAGCTCGCTTCCCGGTGAGCATGGGCGGCTTGCTACTCGCACGTGTCCCGTCGAGCTTGCGAGCTGGACAGTATGCGCGCATCCTATCGAGCCTGCGCGGCGGACTGCTCGCACGCGTCCCGTCAATCCTGCACGGCGGACCTCTCGTGCTCGTCCCGTCTAATCAAACAGCTGCACACACGCCACGGAGTATGGTTAAATTTCGAGACGGTAAATATAATACAACCGTTTGCGATATTAACTGTCAGCTTTTTGTTTCAAAAAGGACTTCGTTGGCTACTAATGTGTGCGCCTCTTCTCAAACTGGACGATTTTTTTACCACGGCATATATGTGCCATGTCATGAAACCATGCCAAGTTTCATGTTTTTTGGGTGACTTTTTTATTTACTGGGATTTAAAAACCGACATTCTCATTTTTTGAGGATGACGACAAGTTTGTAATTCATTCTCATTCCTTAAACGAGACCTAAACATGCACCCAATGACACATGTACGATTTCCCACCCATTTTGCTTCACTGGAGCATGTGGTTGTAGTTCAAATTTGAATTATGGACTACATTAAATGCATAGAAAACTTAGTAATTAGTAATATATATACAATGGCCGAACGAACCCTGAACAGTTTCAAATTTCAGCCCGACACTCCTGTTATTCTATGTTGCCTGTAGAAAACAAAGTTCAAGGCGAGAAGAGGCATCGATTATCATTTCGCCCACAAGAGGGGCATGTTTCCCTACCGGAACCACGAGGGTTGCGATAGGCTCCGGTTTGTAAAAGGCTTGTAATATAGCTTCGCCCAAATTGGACAATTATATATACCATGTAGTGACACCATGCCATGTTTCATGATTTCCTGGTGAGTTTTGGATTTACAGACATTTAAAAACCGAGATTCGCAATGTTTGTGGCCAGGCCAGGACGGCGAGATGGTTGAATTCGTTCCCATTAGTTTCATGGGACCTAAACATGCACCCCAAGGAAACATGTACGTTTTTTCTAGCCATTTTGGTGCACTGGAGCATGTATTTGTAGTTCGGATTTGAATGATGGACATTAAATGCCTAGAAAATTCAATTAATGAATAAAAAAGGTCAAACAAACCCTGAATAATTTCAAAGTTCAACGTGAATCTCCTGTTGTTCTGTGTCGCGTGTAGAAGAAAATACGAGGCTAGAAGAGGGAGTGATTATCGTTTGGCCCACAAGGGGACACGTTTCCCTATCGAAACCACGAGGCTTCTTGCGACAGGCTCCGGTTTGTAAGAGGTTTGTAATAAAGTTTGGCCCAAATTGGCAATGTTTTTACCACGACATATATGTGCCATGACATGACACCTTGCCACCTTTGATGACTTTTTGTTGAGTTTACGATTTATGGGGACTTAAAAACCGAGATTCGAAATGTTTGAGGAAGAGCCAGGACACCGGTACGGTTGTAATTCGTTCCCATTCCTGGCATGAACCTAAACATGCACCCAAGGACACATGTATAATTTTTCTAGCCATTTTGGTGAACTGGAGCATGTATTTGTAGTTCAGATTTGAATTATGGACATTAAATGCCTAGGAAACTCAATTAGTGTATAAAAAGGCCAAACGAACCCTGAATAAGTTTAAATTTCAGCACGGATATCCCGTGGTTCCATGTTGCCTGTGGAAGAAAATACAAGGCGAAAAGAGGCAGTGATTACATTTCACCGACAAGGGGAACACGTTTCCCTATCAGAACCACGAGGCTTCTTTGAGAGAAGCTCCAGTTTTTGTAAGAGGTTTGTAATAAAGCTTGGCCCAAATTGGACAATGTTTTTACCACGACATATATGTGCCATGACGTGACACCATGTCACCTTTGATGACTTTCTGGTGAGTTTAGGATTTATGGGGACTTAAAAAACCAATATTCGAAATGTTTGAGTATGAGCCATGACACCAGTACCGTTGTAATGCGTTCTCATTCCTGGCATGGGACTTAAAAATGCACCCAAGGACACATGTATAATTTTTCTAGCCATTTTGGTGAACTGGAGCATGTATTTGTAGTTCAGATTTGAATTATGGACATTAAATGCCTAGGGAAATCAATTAGTGTATAAAAAGGCCAAACGAACCCTGAATAAGTTTAAATTTCAGCACGGATATCCTGTCGTTCCATGTTGCCCGTAGAAGAAAATATAAGGTGAAAAGAGGCAGTGATTATGTTTCGCCCAAAAGGGGGACACGTTTCCCTATCGGAACCACGAGGCTTCTTTGAGAGAAGCTCCTGTTTGTAAGAGGCTTGTAATAAAACTTGCGCCACAATGGACGAAAAAAATTCCTCGACATATAAGTGCGATGTCGTGACACCATGGCAGGTTTCACGATATTCATCTTAGTTTTGGATTTACAGGGATTTAAAAACCGAGATTCTTCTCACGAAATGTTTTCAAATAGCACACGGTTCACTCACGAAAGCCTATATTCAATGAAAACTTCGTGAAACCATATTTTAAAGTTTCATAAAAATCTGAAACAATTGTGGGATGTTAAGAAGGTGATGTTTTATTGCGACACAAAATTTCAAGTTGAAAAACATTACGAGATGTGAGCTATGAAAAAGACAAATTCCACCTTTCGACACTATTCAACACTGATTTTGTCTTTTTCATAGCTCACATATCTTAATGTGTTTCAACTTGAAATTTTGTGTGCCAATAAGACATCATCCTCTTAACATCCCGCATTTCTTTTAATTTTTTTGAAACTTCAAAACATATTTTTCTCGTGGTTTTCACCGGTTTCCACCGAATGTTGGTTTCTGTATGATATCCCCCCACTAGGCGCGCGATCTGAGTCCTGCGTTCTGACTGGCCCGAACCCAAACCCCACGGATCGTACGTGTGCACCGTTGGATGCTCCCAGATTGAACGGTAACCCTGAGCCCTTTCGACAGCACATGTAGTACATGGGTAAGCACTGTGTGCATGCGTCGTGTAGCTCATGCTTCCTTCTCTACTAGTAGGTTTTCATTCAAAACAGGCTACCGTTTCTCGCCACTCCTCTCATCGGGTTCCCGCCTCTTCTCCCAGATATGCATGATGTAGATGTTCATTTAATTCTTATAGTTCATCTCATCCAAAATCAATTAGTTTTTAAAAAACTATTTTAAGATTCATGGAATTGTGCATTGTAAAGGTAAAAACAAAAAGTGGCAATTCATTTAGAAAAAAAGGTTTGGGCAATTATGATATGGAAGATTCTAGAGAACAAAGGAGAAGTGCTTGTGTTTTGAGGTTTGTGCATTATGCTTAAGTTCAACCGTGGGTCTTCTAGATTGTACATGTGGCAGAATCTGGTGGAATGTAGATGATATCCAACAGCCAGTAGTGCTCGGATTTTCCATCTCTGTACCGTCGGATTGGCTTCATCCAACGAGCAACTTTCATAGTTATTCGCACACTATATATGTGTATAGATGTATAGATAGCTATACCCCTATATAGTGTGCGAATAATTTTGAAAGATGGTCGTTGGATGAAGCCAATCCGACGGTGCAGAGATGGAAAATCCGAGCACTACCGACCGTTGGATATCATCTACATTTAACCAGATTCTACCACATGTAGAATACTCCATGGTCGAACTAAAGCATAATGCACAAATCTCAAAACACGAGCACTTCTTCTTTGTTCTAGAATCTTCCGTATCATAATTACCCAATTTTTCTTCCTAGATGAATTGCCATTATTTGTTTTTACTTTATGCTTTACAACGCAATTCCATGAATCTTAAAATATTTTAGCTTTTCTTATAAAAGCTAATTGATTTTGAATGAGATGAACTATAAAAATTAAACGAACATCTACATCATGCATATATGACTCAAAGCTTACATGCTATAGTGTGGTGTTTATTCATAACTTGGTTGCCAAATCTCATGCGTGCAATGCACGTGTACCTTACTAGTATATAGATGTGTACCATGCTAGACAAAATAAAGTTTGAGCGCATGCGTGGGACCCCCCCCCCCCCCCCGGCCGCCGCCTCGAAGTTGGGAAACTGACATCATAGGTATTGAACCAGGCTTGGAGTTGGGTACGGTGTTCGGTTTGTAATGTACTTGGCGTGGCCCATCGAAGTTGTGCATTTGGGATTTAAACACATCATACACCATCGTACCCATACATATTTTCGGGCCACATGCAGTGTATACGGGGTCTTCTAATCGACCACATCTCCCTTGTGCGGTTTTTTGTGATGCACTGATATTTGTGGGCTCCCCGAGTGTATATATATATCATCCCTTTGACCGATAATGAGGGGTATGTGTTGGCCATGAATGGATTCCTCCTAGTTCATGTTAGGGCCGGTCACCATCAAATGTCGGTCAACCAAAGCTCGAGCTCATGCGTTGTCAGGATTCCCTCCCATATGCTCGGATTGCTGGGTTTGACCTACATCAAACCCTACGTACGTATCTCGTCCTTAACTACCTTGCCTTCATGGTTGTTGTCTGTATCGAGAGGTAGGCACCACATCTAAATTGTACATTATTCTATATTGAAAACACACATCACCCCTTTCCAACGTACATCATTTTGGGCCGCATGCAAAAGGTGCTGGTTTTATGGTCCCTCTTGTGCGATGTTTATGATGGTTCAATCTATTGGCCCAAGCGGTTTATCGACAATAACAACTGTCATTTGACCAAACGAAAGATTCATTGGTCCGTCTTATGGTAGGTCATGGCGACATGCATGTATGACCAAAGTATCGATCATTACGTGCATCCGCCCCGCTGACACAAAGCGGGAGGTGGTGGGCCAAGCATCCTAGCTAGGTACGACATTATGTCATTATATATATCCTAGCTAGGTGGTTGTTAGGGTGCTTTCGGGTTAGCGAGGCAGGTGCCACCAAAGTTATGCATTGTGTATTTGAAGTTTTAAACATCCCCAATATTCGTACATATATTTGGCCACTTCCAGGTGGTTCTTGACTTCTGGCCCCTCTCATGGATCTTCAATGACGCGCCCAACCATGGGCCCGCGGTGTCAAAGTTGTGCATTGGAATTTTGAACATCACATACCACCCTTTTCACTCATATATATTTGGGCCACATGCTGGTGTGGCTGTCTTTTGACCCTCCCTAACGTTATTTTTTGCTGCAAAGACTCTGATGATCCTCAACGGACACAGGGTATAATATCTTAACCGTGTGCGATACAAGTGCGATGTGAATCACCACGACCGCGCAAGCGCGAGCAAATTAAGGTGGAGGTACTGGCTCAACCGTGTGCGATGCAAGTGCGCTGAAATCACCACGACCGCGCAAGCGCGAGCAAAGGGTGGAGGTACTAGCTCAACCGTGTGCAATGCAAGTGCGCGGAAATCACCAGGACCACGCAAGCGCGAGCAAAGGGTGGAGGTACTGGCTCAACCATGTGCGATGCAAGTGCGCTGAAATCACCACGACCGTGCAAGCGCGAGCAAAGGGCGGAGGTACTGGCTTAACCGTGTGCAATGCAAGTGCGCTGTAAAACCACCACATGTGGAAGCTAAAGGCGGGTAAGTTCATTTGGCAATTAGGACGAACCGTGTGCAATAGACCAACTAGCTAGAAATATAAAAAAACAAACTACCCGCCTTGAGCGTTGCAAAAATTGGAGGATCCGCGCCACTTTTCCTTATTTTCATACACGCATATTGTTATTGGACCGTGCGCGATCTTGGGCACTGCCGCCCCGCATCAATTCCTTTACCCAAATTTTAGTAGCCTTCGTGTTTCAACCGTCGCCGACACTCCTCCAACACCGACCTTATAGTAAAATTGCAGTAGCCGAGGCATTTGAACCGTCGCCCTCCCTCGTCCACCACCATCTCCACCCACCATTACTAAAACTTTCAGTAGCCGCGGCGTATCCTCAAACACCCCCCCTCCACAGTCCCCCACCCGCCCCCTCCCCCCTTCGAACCCTAGCTCATGGCCGCCGCCGCCACCAACCCTGCCGGTCTGCCCGTTCCTCCTAGCTTAGATAATAAAGTTCAGGTTATCCAGCGATTCCCATACCATCACCCCACTCCCCTGAGTTTTTAGATGAGGCCCACGGTGTCCCTCCCTGCCAGATCCACATCCCCTGCTCCAGAATGTCGCAGCCTAAGCTCGACCACGTATCCCGGGGAGCCCGACGAGCATTCGGCCAAGAAGAGGTTTATCGTGGCCTCTCCGGCGGACATTGGCAAGGTGGCCGCCGTTCGTTCCGACCTATCGATCCCGGAGCAACACGTCGCCGCGGAAGCCGGTGAAGACGTTCACTACGTTGCCATGCCAAAGGCTTCATGTCAGCGGGCTAGCGTATTACCGTATCTCGGGAAAGCTGGCTACGACATCAAGCTCGTCCACACCGACGGCTTCACGTGGGCCATGTCACGGGTTAAGTGGTCCATCCCCAACCCCTCTGGTTCAACCGCTATCGATCTCTTTGACGGCCCTGCCGCTGATCTCCTCCGCCAAGCGGTCAAGGATTTGCGAGCTTTATACGCCATCGAGCCCATTTTGTCACTTCTGAAGGACACGTTCTATGGTGGCGGCTTGGGATCCTCAATTGCCAAGTCAGATCTCATCGACCACGACCATGACCAGGACGAGGGCACCCACGAAGGTTCTTCCAAGGTGAAACAACCCATCTGTGACATCAGAGAGTGCACCATGGGTCTGTGCTCTTCCAACTGGAAGGATCCCGTCCATGAAATGTGAGGCAACATTCTATCAGCAAATATTACCTTTTCTAGCTTGCCAACCCGTACCCTTTGTTTTAGTAGCATTTGTCGTGCGGTGCTTTAACTGTGCCATGTTTAATTATTTCAGTTATGCAAAAATGTATTGTTCCATAGGTCTATGTGATGTTTAAGTATGAATTGTCCACTTTAGTTTCACGAATGGCTATATTTGGTTGTTTATAGTGAGTAGATGCCTTGTTTATCTGTATTTGGTTGTTAGGTTGGTTGTAGTGAGCATTTTTTTCAGTTATCGAGCAGATGCCTTGTTTATCTGTATTTGGTTCTTAGTTTGGTTGCAGTGAGTATTTGTCCAGTTATCAAGCAGATGCCTTGTTTATCTGTATTTGGTTGTTAGGTTGTTTTTTTAGCATTTGTCCAGTTATCAAGCAGATGCCTTGTTTATCTGTATTTGGTTGTTAGGTTGCTTTTTTTAGCATTTCTCTAGTTATCAAGCAGATGCCTTGTTTATCTTTGTCTGCTTGTTAGGTTGGTTGCAGTGAGCATTTGTCCAGTTTTCAAGCATATGCACTGTTTATCTGTATTTGCTTGTTAGGTTGGTTGCAGTGAGACTCTGTCCAGTTTTCAATGGCTATATTTGGTTGTTATACTGGTCATTTATGCCTTGTTTATTTCAGTCATTCACAATGTGTGGTTCATTATGTGCAAGTCGGAACTGTGCCGCTCGACTACATCAATACCAGTTTGAACGGCTATATTTGGTTCCAGTTATTCCTGGTGTAGTTAACACATGCCCTTTATTTCAGTTTTACACATTTATCCAGTGTGATGTTTAAGCATTACCTACGTTCTATTCATTTTCAACAATACCAGTTTGAATTACAATATTTGATGGCTGTTAAGCCTGGTATCGGTAACATTGCCTTCAATTTATATCTGCTTTAACAGCATGCTGAAACCAACACATTCAAGCTATCATTTGGAGATGATGTTGTTTACCTTTGCTATATTTGTTTGATGTTAAGATTGCTGTACTTATCATGCCTTTCCACTACTTATGCAGGACAATAACGGGAGTGGCCACCATTTTCTGCCGAGGTTAGCTTCATCCCTCGGCTTGTACTCCCCCCATCGTTCCATAATGTAGTGCATATAGATCCAGGCCTGGACACTAGTTAGCTTCTAATATTGACTTGTTGCTTGTAGGTACATATGCCCTTGGCAAGGATCCACACATCGATCCTTTTTGCGTATGGAGCAATGAGATATTGATGAACAAGCATCAAGTGAGGAAACTGATAAGGATTATTAGCAAAAAGATATGAATGGTGGCAAGCAAATTATTTGTTTATGCTCTATCCAACACAACATTGAGCTGTAGGATGGTAACTACAAACTCTGCAGCCTTCTCTTTTTACTGCCCATAATGAGTTGTTAGACAACAATGTCTGAATCTTTTTCGTTCCCAGTGGTTCCCGAAGCAGTTCACTCAAGATTACCTCGCAAAGTACATGATTAGTGGACACGCAATGAAGGTTAAAGTATTTCATCCAGACTACAATGAGCATTGAGAAGTCCTAATGAAGACAGTGAAGGATGGACGGGCAGCCATCACAAGGGGTTGGCCTAGAGTCGTACGCGCCTTACGCATGGAGGAGGGCACAATATGGGCATTCCGCTTCACCTTCTCCAGCAACCAGAATGTCTTTCGCCTCTCTCTTTACAGTCTTAAGTATAACTGTGGTTCATCATTCTTTGCTTGGTGCTTCTGTAGTTCTTCAGTATATGTACCTGTGCATTGAATTATGCATTCGTGGTTGAACCTATATTTGCAATAAACATGGTTGAATATGAAATAAGTGATTGCCTACTTTCAAATGCATAACATGTGGTTTTTAAATAGGGATTAATTGGATTAATTATGGATTAAATAGGGATTACACTGCACACGGTTTGCGAAAGCGAAACGTCTGCGATATACGTGGAGATCAGAAATGTTTCTAGGATCCACTACGTGTGCGATCAATCTCCACTGCACACAGGACTTTCTCTTGAAAACTGTTTGCGTTAGGCCACCTTGCGCAAACGTTTATCACACAAAAAGTGTGTGTGGTGGACAGCCTTTGCCACATAGTTTCTTTCTACGCACCTTGTGTAATGCATTCAATAATGCAAACGATAAAATTATTAATATCGTGTGCAATGGCAACGCTATCACAAACGATTTAACGAGAAAAATTGTGTGTGATGTACGTGTGAACGGAAACGTTTTCCTTGGAGCGACTGTGTGGGATGTGCATACGAACGGAAACGTTTAGCAGGGACTAACTGTGTGGGATGTACTTGTGACCGGAAACAATTTCGCCGTATAATTGTATTTTTTTATCTGTACTGTACGTATTTCCGTATTTGAGCGCTCGCCGGTCGCACACGACCTCATTTTGCCGAACGTGTGTGCCAGGAGGGCATATCCCCAACGGTTTCTGGGTCATGTGGGAAGGACCCCCTATCGCCCACACTCACTTGGAGACGGTTCCAGATGCCGTCGCGGAAAGGGGTTTTAAACCGTTTGTTTAGGACCGACACGCACCAGTGGATCTTGAAGAATGTTCTTTGAATTTGCACTTGGCGGATTCTACTATTAAAAAACCTATGGGAAAAATTAATGATGTTATTATTCTTGCAAATAGGAATTATGTGCCCATAATTTTATTGTTCTTGATATTGATTGCAATCCGTCTTGTCCAATTATTCTTGGTAGACCGTTTTTACGCACTATCGGTGCCGTGATTGATATGAAAGAAGGCAATATTAAGTTCCAATTTCCCTTGAGGAAGAGTATGGAACACTTTCCTAGCACAAGAATTAGGCCACCATATGAATCAATCATGAGGGCATCTTATGGATCTCGAACTAAAGATGACAAAATTTAGATCCTTACTTTATGCCTAGCTAAGGGCGTAAAACTATAGCGCTTGTTGGGAGGCAACCCAATGAATAAAATTTATTTTTGCTTTTTGCTTTCTGTTCTTGAGTGTTTACACAATTATGCTACTGTTAAGATTGTGTTTTTTGTGTTTTAATTAGTGTTTGTGCCAAGTAAAGGCTTTATAATCTTCTTGGGTGATAGTTGTTTGATCTTGCTGAAAACAGAAACTTTTGCGCTCACGAAAACGATTGTTAAAAATCACCATAACGTGATAAAATGCCAATTTTTTCTGCAGTAGATTAATATACAAATTACCCAGGTCTTCCTGATTTTTCATAATTTTTGGAGTTCCAGACTTATTCGAACAAATCATATTAATATAGACTATTCTTTTTTGACAGATTCTGTTTTCTTTGCGTTGTGTGCTTATTGTGATGGCTCTATGGTTTTCTTTGATGAGTTTTTGCCATAGAAAAGTTGGAATACAGTAAATATAATGCAAAAATAAAATATGAATTGGTTTGATACAATACCTATAGTAGTGATTTATTTTTCTTACACTAACGGATCTCACGAAGGTTTTGTTGAGTTTTGTGTGATTGAAGTTTTCAAGTTTTGGGTTATCTTACAATGGATGAAGGAATAAGGAGTAAGAAGATCCTAAGCTATTATCCAAAAATGAGCAAGCAACTAAGCTTGGGGATGCACCGAGTGGCATCCCCTCTTTCTTCTAACGACCATCGGTATTTTACTCGAAGCTATATTTTTATTCGTCACATATTATGTGTTTTGCTTCGAGCATCTTGTATGATATAAGTCTTTGCTTGTTTTATTTTGTCTTTTAAGTCTTGATCCCTTGCTGAACACACCTATTTGAGAGAGCCAAAATTATGTCATGATTTGTTAGAATTGCTCTCTATGCTTCACTTAAATCTTTTATGAGCTATGGACTTGCTCTAGTCCTTCACTTATATCTTTTTGAGCATGGTGTGCTTTAGTATTTTTGAAGAAATTCTCTCTTGCTTCATTTAGATTTATTTGAGAGTTAATAAAATTTTCAAGAAATTCTCTCTTGCTTCACTTAAATTAATTTGAGAGAAAGAAATTTTATGCTCATGATCTTCACTTATATTTGTTTGAGCTTGTCAAAAGCAAGACATGAAAATTAGTCCCAAGGTGATAGATATCCAAGAAGGATATAATAAAAACTTTCATGAAGATCATTAGACAAAATAAACTTGATTCTTAGTAATAGTTTTGAGATATGATGATGTGATGTGTGAGTTATGTTGATGAGTAATTCTGCTTTAGTAAGAATATTGGTGTTAAGGTTTGTGGTTCCCTATGCAAGCACGAAAGTCAATAGTCATGCAATGAAATTGTATCTTACTTGTGGTGCATTATTCGGTGTTAATTATGCTTAATGCTTGCTTATGAGATTATCCGTTTCTTGGTTGGTCGCTTCTCAATCTTTTGCTAGCCTTCATTTTGCACTAAGTATGATCTCTACTTGTGCATCCAAAAACCTTTAAACCAGTTTTGCCACATGAGTCCACTATATCTACCTATATGCGCTATTCTTTTGCCGTTCTAAGTAAATTTGTATGTGTCATCTCTAATTTTCAAAATAAACTTCTATTTTGTGTGCTCGTTCCGCTCGCGGAGCGGTGAGGGGTGGCTAATATTTTCCATGCTAGATGTGTTATTCTCACGATGAGTGTTTATTCACTTGTCATTGCACGAGAGTAAGGCAAAGGTATTAGGGATGCCCAGTCCCGAAATGAAAAATGAATTTACTTTATGTTGTCAAATAATAAATTCCTTCGAAAGTGTTGGTATGGAGGGCAACCGTGGATACAACTAGCCATGGAAAGTGAAAGTATGGTGGAAAAAGGAATAAACTTTATTTTCTGTTTGGGAACCGCCTATGATATATCTAGCCATGGAAAGTGTTGGGAACTCTAAGTCGTTTTCATTGGTGGGAAGGATGCACCTCCCAAAATGTTTTTATCTCTAAATTTTTTGCTTTGAGCTCTGGCACCTCTACAAATCCTTACTTCCCTCTACGAAGGGACTTTCTTTTTTACTTTATGCAATTTTTATTTTCGAATTTGAGTCTCCATCTTCTCTTATAAAAGCACCAACTAAGAGGCAATATGATCATACTTGAGTATTGGGTGTAGCTAATATGCGAGTGTGTTCCATGAATGGATCAATGGTTGAGCATGATGGGCTAGGGATAACTTATTTTAGCGTTGATATTTTAAAAGACATGGTTGCTTGTTGATATGCTTGAGTATTTAAATTATCATGTCAAAACTAGACTACTGCTTTGAATCACATAAAAGTCCAAATGTCCATGCTATAAGGAAAATAATATGATATGACATGTTAGGCAGCATTCCACATCAAAAAAATTGTTTTTATCACTTACCTACTCGAGGACGAGTAGGAGTTAAGCTTGGGGATGCTGATACGTCTCCGACGTATCTATAATTTTTATTGTTCCATGTTGTTATATTATCAATCTTGGATGTTTCATAATCATTTTATAGTCATTTTATATCATTTTTTGGTACTAACCTATTGACATAGTGCCAAGTGCCAGTTGTTGTTTTCTGCATGTCTTTTACATTGAAGGAAATCAATATTAGACGGAGTCCAAATACAACGAAACTTCACGGAGATTTTTTTGGGACCAGAAGACACATAATGGGCCCTAGCTGCGCCTGGAGGGTGCTCCGAGGAGAGCACAACCCACCAGGGCGCGCCAGGAGGCCCAGGCGTGCCCTGGTGGGTTGTGCCCACCTCGGGTGGCCCCCGAACCACCTCTTTGCTCTATAAATACCCCAATATTCCCTGAACCCTATGGGAGTCGACGAAATATTGATCCAGCCGCCGCAGAGTCCAGAACCACCAGATCCAATCTAGACACCATCTCGGATGGGGTTCACCACCTGCATTGGTGCCTCTCCGATGATGTGTGAGTAGTTCTTTGTAGACCTTCGGGTCTGTAATTAGTAGCTAGATGGTTTCCTCTCTCTCGCTGAATTCTCAATACAATGGTCTCTTGGAGATCCATATGACGTAACTCTTTTTGCGGTGTGTTTGTTGGCATCTGATGAACTTTGAATTTATGATCAGTTATATCTTTTTATATCCATGAAAGTATTTGAGTTTCTTTGATCTCTTTTATGCATGATCTCTTATAGCCTCGTATTTCTTCTCCGATATTTGGCTTTTGTTTGGCCAACTTGATCTATATATCTTGCAATGGGAAGAGGTGCTTTGTAGTGGGTTCGATTTTACGGTGCTTGATCCCAGTGACAGAAGGGGAACCGACACGTATGTATCGTTGCTACTAAGGATAAAATAATGGGTTCTATCTCTACATAGATAGATATTGTCTACATCATGTCATTGTTCTTATTGCATTACTCCGTTTCTCCATGAACGTAATACACTAGATGCATGCTGGATAGCGGTCGATGTGTGGAGTAATAGTAGTAGATGCAGGCAGGAGTCGGTCTACTAATCTTGGATGTGATGCCTATATAATGATCATTGCCTGGATATCGTCATGATTATTTGAAGTTCTATCAATTGCCCAACTGTAATTTGTTTACCCACCGTTTGCTATTTTTCTCGAGAGAAGCCACTAGTGAAACCTACGGCCCCCGGGTCTCTTTCTCATATATTTGCCTTTATGATCTACTTTTCCTTTGCATTTATTTTCAGATCTATTAAACCAAAAATACAAAAATACCTTGCTGCGATTTATTCTTATTTATTTTATTTGGCGTTCGATCTATCAATCTACTACAATTTATCTCACGCCCGTTTGCCATCTTGAGGCGTCGTTACCCGAAAGGGATTGACAACCCCTTTAACACGTCGGGTTGCGAGGATTAAATCTGTGTGCAGGGGCTATTTACGTTGTGTTGCTTGGTTCTCCTACTGGTTCGATAACCTTTGTTTCATCACTGAGAGAAATACCTACCGTTGATGTGCTGCATCATCCCTTCCTCTTTGGGGAAATACCGACGTAGTCCTAGCCGACATCACCTACCACTTGTTCATATAGCCTCCCATGTTGCCATGAAAAGCCTCTAACCCACCTTCCTAGCAAACCGTTGTTTGGTTATGTTACCGCTTTTACTCAGCCCCTCGTATAGCGTTGCTAGTTGCAGGTGTAGTTGCAGGTTGTTCCATGTTGGGACATGGATATCTTGGGATATCACAATATCTCTTATTTAATTGATGCATCTATATACTTAGTAAAGGGTGGAAGGCTTGGCCTTTTGCTTGGTGTTTTGTTCCACTCTTGCCGCCTTAGTTTCCGTCATACGGGTGTTATGTTCCTTGAATTTTGCGTCCCTAACACGGTGGGGGTTTATGGGCCCCCCTTGACAGTTCGCTTTGAATAAAAATCTTCCAGCAAGGCCCAACATTGGTTTTACCATTTGCCTAATAACAACTAAAACTTGCATAGGGAGTAATTAACCCGAGGATTCTTAATCAACAACCCGGGCCAATGCTCCTCATGAGTGTTGGTCCAAACTAGAGCACCTTGCGGCGCCCCCTTGGCAACTTGGGTCTCAGCGACCGTAAGCTTAGCTCATCCGGTCGTGGCCTGAGACGAGATACGCGCGGCTACTATTAGGGTGTCGGCACGTCGGGAGGTCTTGCTGGTTTTGTTTTACCATTGTCAAAGTGTCTTGTGCACCGGGATTCCGAGTCTGATCGGAGGGTCCCGAGATGGAGGATTGTCTCCGCGGATCAAGAGCTTCTCATGGGCTAAGTTGGGACACCCCTGCAAGGTTTAATCTTTCGAGAGCCGTGCCCGCGGTTATGTGGCAGACGGGAGTTTTTAATAGCCAGTTGTAGTGAACTTGAAACAAACTCTTTAAAATACACCAACCGCGTGTGTAACCGTGATGGTCTCTTTTCGATGTGGTTGGGGAAGAGAACACGGTGGGGTTATGATTGTACGTAAGTAGTTCAGGATCACTTCTTGATCATTACTAGTTTTCGACCGGTTGCGTAGTTTCTCATCTTATTCTGGTAGCCACCATACAAATGCTTAGTGCTTGCTGCAACTCCACCACTTAACCATGTCATACCCACTTAAGTTTTGTTAGTCTTGATACCGTGGGTGATATGATTGCTGAGTCCCCGTGGCTCACGGAATACTACAAACACAGTTGCAGGTACCGATGAGTCTGATGCAGGTGATGCCACTGAGCTCGAGCGGGAGTTCGATGAAGACCGTGGCCATTACTATGTTTCCTTTCCGGACGATTAGTTGTGCTGCCCAGTAGAGTCGATCGGGACTTAGCTTGGGTGGTTGTCTTTTATTCGTTTGATTTCGTCCGTAGCCGGACTCTGTGTTCATCTTGAAGGATTGTATTACTTGATGATATTTGTGTGACATTGTGGCGATTGTAAGCTAAAGCTCGTATTCTATCTATTTAGTACATGAGATGCGCAAAGATACAACCACTCTTGCGACCATAGCAATATGCGCTTATGCCCCAAGTCGTGCCTCGACACGTGTGGAGTATAGTCGCATATTGGGCGTTACATTTCATTTGTTGGTAATGATTCTAATGTTCATGAGGATATGATACTGCCTAAATTGGATACATTTGTTTTGCTTACAAATGAAGGAGCCAGTACGGACAAGAAGGACGAACATTGGAGCATGATCAAGCATGAAGATGATGGCGAGCAGAAAGGGAACAAGAACGGAGTTTTCTGGTGAAGTTTTCAGCACTTTAGAGCCACCATGACGACATACAAAGGACATGGACGAAATATACAGGATGACCTTTCATAAATTTCGTCCATAACTTGTGCTGCGCCACATTATTTGTGTACCAGACCCATGTAATTTCGAAATACACTTAATATGTTGTTTTTAGAGTCCATATTAATAGGAAAATGACTTAGGACATAATTTAGTCCCACCTTGCCAAGGATAGACAAAATTCTCCTCTGTCTACCTGTAAATACAGCCCTTAGGGCGTCATTTTAGACTTGAGTTTTTTTAGATTAAAGTTCGCCATAACTGCAACTCGCGTCCTTTGTTTGTGTTCAATGATCAGACCAAGACGTCACAGAACCCCACTTGATCAATAAAGTTTTCCTTTTATATTCACAATATCCAAACTATAATATCAGTTTCTTGCTTGTTCTTCATTTACGTGCAGGAAATAGACTCTCGTGGTCAGGTTGATCGTGTTCCGACGTGATCAATAACCACTCGGAGTTGGTTTAGCGATTGCTAAGGCACGACGTCTTCGCACGGTCATAGTCAAACCGTCAAAGTCAACTTCCATCGAAAATGATAGCTATCTCTCATCGGTAGCTACTTCTCATCGAAACATCATGGCACCTTCGCCTCTATCAGTGTCTTTATTGAACTTGGAACTATTACTATAATTGAAGCTAATGGATTTCATGGTAATGAAGATGAAAAGGCTATTAATCACTTTGTTAAACTTGAAAATTTTGCCATGTTGTGACTTTGAAGTTGGCCAGTAGGTCACCATGTGTGTGGATTAGGTCAGCTAGGGTTTTGCAAGTGTGCGGTTAATACATCTTGCTTATTGACGTTAATACATCTTCTTGCTTGTTGACAGCTCCTCCTTCATTTCTAAAAAAAACATATTTCTGTATATATTTAAGCAACTTCCATTGTGGCAATTAAAAAGAATACATGGATCTAATATATACTACTACGATATGTACTACTCCCTCCGTTCCTAAATATAAGTCTTTTTAGAGATTTCAAATGGACTACCATATACGGATGTATATAGACATATTTTAGAGTTTAGATTCATTCATTTTGCTCCGTATGTAGTCACTTGTTGAAATCTCTAGAAAGACCTATATTTAGGAACGGAGGGAGTACTACTCATCTGCACATCACATCCAGATTGAAGTGCTCCTTGAGACGTTTGTGCTCGCCGCATCTTACCATATATACTACTCCCTCTGTCCCGTAATATAAGAATGTTTTTGACACTAGTGTAGTGTCAAAAACGTTTTTATATTATGGGACGGAGGGAGTACAATGGAGATTGAACTACTCATCTGCACATCACGTCGAGATTTAAGTGCTCCTTCCATGAGACGTTTGTGCTGACGGTTTCAAGAGTCACTGCCACTGCTTGAGTCCACTGAGGACGGCGTGTCTGGAGAAGCATGATAGTGCACTTCAGCGTGTTGATGCGACTGGTTGCTCAAGCTTTGAGCATGGTATGGCAGGGCTCGGCGAGACCGGTGCAAGGAATGCTTCTTCCTGTGGCTCATGTTGATGATCGCCGTTACGATATCCATGATAGTGGGGAGGAGACTTGACGAAATAGTGATAAGTCCAGACACCTGCAGATGGCAGGATGACAATTGGAAATTATGCTTGGCAATCTTCGGTTGAAGTGAAAATGCATCAGGAAGAAGTACAAGGAATGAATTCTAACTGGCATAATGAGAAAAGATGAGAAATGCCTAGTAGAAGCAGCTTCCATTGTGGCAATTAAAAGGAATCCATGGATCTAATATCTGTGGAAAGAGATGTGTAGATTCTTACAGTGCCGTGACGGAAATAAGCCCAAATGTCGTATTGCAACCATACAGCATAGGATAGAACAAAAGCGAGAAAGAGCCCCAGAATATATACAGGGTTCCTGCTCATGAACAAAAGAAAAGCCCTGGTTAGTCAGCCCACCAACATGAGAAAATGGCCCTGTTACAACCCTGAACACTGAAATCTCAGAATATCATGTTAACTAGAAACAACTTGAATTAAATGTTTAAAAGAGAATTCAGATATTCCACCATATAAAGAATTACTTCAGTCAGATAATTACCTAAGAAGAAACATAAATTCGTTGAATCCAAGTATTGCAAGAACAAGAATGGTCCACGCAGGTGGTAATGAATTATTACTACGTCTGTGTGCTTCCTGCAGAAAGGGTTGGATAGGAAGAATTCGATCAGGACACCACATACAGCACATATACTTAGGTAGATATACCATAAACATAATTCCACATATAAGGTGAAAAGGAAACAATGAGGATGGGACTACCAAGATTAGTACCCAGAGGTTCCAACTTCCGACACGGATTATTGTTTGGTAGCCATGGCCGTGTCCAAAAAGGAAATGACATCGTGGTATTCTGGCCAAAAAAAAAAAAGTCGGTGCTAAAAAAGCATCGTTTGAAGCAACTTGGATGTCCGATTTTGTTTGCTTTGCTAAGAATACCACAGATGTCATTTCTTCGCGAACCTTCAATTTTGAGTAGAACAGCCGACCAGGTTTATTAATACAAAGTTTTAGAATAGTTTGATTCTTTTTGCTATTTAGATTTTACTGTTTATAGGGGTGCTCATGGGCTCATGTTCACCATTCAAGAAAACATAGATCACAGTTATGAAAGAACTGATCGATTGGATGAACACTTGGGCAGCAAATAACCCAGGTAAATATTTATTTATTTTTTGCGGGAAAAATAACCCAGGAAAATAGACCTGCATCAAAATTGCTTGTGCAACAGGATACTCCGTCTCAGCTTTGAATTGCCTCCAGATGGATTTACACTGCACTGGTGTGATTAGTGTATCCTGTGGTGACACCTGTACAAACATAAAATGTTCCAACTTATTTCTCACTCCATGCCTTGTAAACCATAGAGAGCAAAGTATAAGACGCAGCACCTCTTGCCATGTGGTTGAAGCTAGTGGATCAGAAGTGAACTCGATGCTCCTCTTCCAGCAAAGTGGTCCTCCATCTAGAAGAGAAACCATCAGAGCCCGGTCTATTTTATCTGGTTTATCATCCAACCGTACAGCTGCCATTACCGACATAAGCCTTAACGCCTGAAAATTGAAGATGGTAAACATATGATACTTTTTGTACACACAAATCACAGATGATGGCTTCACCCACCCAAGAATGGTGTGTTGGTAATTCTGGAACATGACAAGTATGAAACTATAAATACCGCTAAGCGTGCTTCTCGGGTGATTGCATGTATATCTTCATTTGCTATCCATGTCCTTGGCATCAAATCTTTATCATGGCTCAACACAGTTGAAAACCTATAGATAATCAAATAAAACAGGTAGCAAACATGTTAACGATATAAAGATGGCAGTGCTATCCTAAAACATAAAGGCCACGTTTTCCTAGTTTCTCCTTCAGCAAAGAAAGGAATCATGTCCTACCTTCCTTTCATACGAATAAGGATGTTTCCAGCTTCTTCTCGAGCTTTCTTTACTACTGTACATCTTGCATGTTCCCTTAATTCTAAGACCATTTCAACAGAAGTTGTCTGATCTAGTTCATACTCGGAAAGGGAATCTGAAAATGTCAATATAATATGTTCGGTCTCACGCCTATATAATCTCCTAATAGATGCCCAAGAGTCTCGCTCGCCAGTTTCCAGGATTGATTGTACAGGTCCAGAAAGTGCATCCAAGAGCTTCTTCTGCAATGTTCAATAATGAAGGGCAAAGCATGAAGATGTAACGTTTTAAAAACTGACATCATGGTAAGAAAAACTTTCTGTATATTTCAGAGGGGGGGGGGGGGGGGGGGGGGCTGGAGTCTCAAGATTTCAGAGTCTGTACTGAGTAGGAAAATAACCTTATAAGTAGCTTTTAGTTCATCCAATTTTGCAATCCTCAAACATGCTGTATGAACTTCCATACTCTGCTGCAGTTTGTTCCTGCTATTTGTCCCATCCCAGTCTGCATGTTTAACTACTGCATCTGCATGGGAACAACAAAGTAAAAACCCAAATACATAATTTATCTAGTCAAAAATATTGAGATTCAAACCATGCAGGAGAGCTGCATGTATTCATTAGATAGAAATAGAAGTACAGCGCTAAAGATCGCATGGCCCAAAAGCAAAATGGCAACCAAAACAAACAATAAACGACCTAAGGAACCCTGGCACACCCGCCGGCAACCAGCGACCAAGACAGAACACTAGAACCTAAGCAAGTACAAGCAGGGACCACAAACATGCATGAAAGCACAGACCATACATCAAAGGAGCTTGCAACATCCAAGCAATGACCACGATAATAGAAGCGCAAGTCCGAAGTGAACCCTACTTGCACGAGCACTCCAAAATAGGACCAATATCTCAATTAAAGGAGACGATACAGCCTAGTGTTTTCAATATCAGCTGAATGAGCCATAATAACAAGCATGAGAACTAGAGCTTATGACAAGCCATTACCGTTTAAAAACACACACAAGATGATAAAGACATGCCTCCCAAATGAAGATGATAACAATCCCAGGAGCAAGCAGTGGCAAAGCCAAGTTGTAGCTGTGTAGTCTAGTGACTACACATCAATTTGGCAAACAGGAGAACCTCATGTATGCGTACACCACTGCTGATCAAACAAATTAGGAAAATTGACTACACAGATCCATGTGACATCACAACGTCTGGATGCTGGCACTGCCACTGGGAGCAAGCGTGAGAAAAGTGCTTACAACAAGATCAACATGCAAAAGCTCATTGCAGTCGAAGTGCAATAGGGTGGTGAAAGCTCATTCAGTATTATGAAACCAAAAGCATGAAGGCAGTATCAAAACGTGAGAAATCAATTTTCACAATACTGTTCCTGTCAAAAAATTCACAATACTGCATTACCGCATATGGTTACAAGGTCACCCAAATTCATCAAAAGGAACATCACTAATCATGTAAAAAAACGACTAACTGAAGAATAAAGAACATGACACGGAAACACTGGTCAAATAGCGCTAGATAGTTGCATCCCAAGAAATCTTGAGGCTGGAAGTTGTTTGTTTACCTCTCCATCCTGCCTCAAACTCTACTGATGAAGACTGGGCACAATGACGAGCTGATGCTGCAAATCTCTCACCACTCCTCAATAATTGTTCTAGATCGTTTTTGAATTTACCGAGGACCGTGCAATGCAGGTGTTCTATCACTGTCTCAAAAGCAGGGTGCGTGTGCTGCAATGCATGAGACCAAGTGATCAACATGAGATACAATTGAAAAATCCAGCTTCATTTTCTAAGAATTGGCAAGATCCAGTATTTAACATTATAGCTGCCCTACATATGCGGAAACCGCTTCAGTTAACTTAATAGGACCCAAGAAAGATTATAAAACCGAGTGTTTCAGATGTTTGGAAGACAACACTTGATACTGCACACGTTGGCAACCAATGATGTAAACTGTCATTGGCCATGCACTGATTCTTAAGAATATATTCACCTACATTGAATATAGAGTAAAGCATATTAGAGGTTCCTAAACTAATTCGGGGGGTCTCACATAGGTTCTGGAACTTTAAAAATCACCATCACGGTCCTGGAAGTGCAATTAGTGAATCATCTAGGGCCAAAGCTGCAAACAAGCAGCGTGAGCGAGCACGGTCGAAGGATGACGTGGCCGCTTCGGACCTGGATGATTCACTAATCGCACTTCCAGGATCTTGATGATGATTTCAAAGTTCCAGGAACTACATGAGACCCCTGAAATAGTTTAAGGACCTATAATGCCCTTACTCTCTCCATTCTCCCCACCCGCTTGGCTTATAATGGCTGAAGACAATGTGGACACTCCTGCTAGGGCAATATAATCCTCCAAGGTTACCAATCGCGTAACTTAGGATGGATGCTGTTCCAGGACCAGACTAAACTCCAAGGCCAACCTCCTCCACAAGCATATCTCCAGTATGCCCAAGGTGCAGCCACGCCTCCAAGGATGCCCTTCACATCTTCATCCAATGCCCGCACGCCGACTGAATCTGGCAAAGAGTGGGCATCACTCCACCTCGCCGCACCAATCTTGTGGGCATGCAGAATGCCCCCTAGACTGGACCACTCCATCTGGTCGACCGTCCTGCTCATCAACCTGTGGAAGATTTGGGCCTCTCGAAACACCATGATCTTCAACAAGATCGACTATCATGGCTCGACCACCCTACGGCTTATCATTGACGACCTGACCCTATGGTCTCACCGGCAAAAGATGCCGGCTGAAAAGACCGCCGCCTTACATACCTATCCGCACGAACCCTCGTGTTCTTGTAATTCCTTCTGTGACCGTTTGTATGATGGTTACAGCCTTCAGTTATATATTCAGGTGGGGGACCCCCCCCCCGCTTTACACCACTTTACACTTTATGTAAGTCAAGAGTGACAGAGTATGTTTAAATGAGTTACTCACATTTACAATTTCAGATTGTAACTGTTGACGTTTGACAGTTCTCACACCTTCGTCGAAGTACATGGTTTCCATGTCATAGCTGCAAGAAAAAGCAGTCAGATCAGAGATCGAACTGTATGAAACAAATGCCAAGATCATTTTCTTTATGTGCTTTCAAGAACTAATCAATTTCCACATAAACACTAATTGAAACAACCCTAGAGACCACGACATTTGTACGACTATGCAGTACCAGAACAACCAAATAAATTCAGCTAACTCACATGACAAAATAAAACAAAAACCGAAAAAATAAATCATCAGTGTAAAAAGTAAGAAAAGGTTTCCTTTCTTTTGAGATTTCTATCAAGTGATGCCATGGTACAGTACAAATGAATGGCGGTTTTAAGAAGTGATGTAAACATTATGAATTATATATCTTCCGAGTTTTCCTACTCCTAAACTGTGTTGTGCTCTGGTTATTTTATAATTTGCTGTGGAAAACTAGTCACCGAAGCAGAAAAAAGTTGTGGGAAAAAGGAAAAAACTGGTTCAAAAAGCTTGATTACCATAAGACATAGCAGCATGGTAACACGACGCAAATGGCATTATAAGGAACCGCGTGCATTAATTGATCAATATGTTGGGTAACAGTTTAATATCCATATAGGCAGTACATGATGTGCATCAAAACAATATAGAACCTCAGACTTATGGGGACAAACAAACAAAGACCGAACATGCGTGCAAGGAAAATGTGCATTACACCGCTGAAGCAAATGAACAGCACGTAATTAAACTAACAGGTTCAGGGGTATGCTAATTGAGAAGACAAACATAATGAATCATGGCAGTCAATGTGATTATCATAACTTTCTAGGAAGACCCTTGCCGGGAAAACTAGTCAATCACTCACTCTAATAGATAAAAATCAATAATGTCGCTAAGCTTCATGCCAAAGCTTCGTACTGGACCGGATGTTACAGCTGCCTCCAGCTCCAACCAACCCTGCAGAGCGAAATAATTAATTCCCATGGTGCTAGCTAAAGAGAAGATTAAGAACTATAGCATAAGAGCAAAGGTAACCTCATCCAACATAAAACATCTAAGCTTTTCATCCGCAATCTCTTCACAACGAACAGTAGCAACCATGATCTAGAAAATGCAGGAAGAAAAAACAGTGAAATATATAATTTATATATGATATAAAAGGGATTTAGAAGCATGCTTAGGTACCCAATGAAGTGTTCATTTTCTCAGACCACTGTCAATAAAAATACAATGACCTAACCTTGTGGGCGGGAAGGTTAAGGTCCTTATTTTCTCGTATTACTTTCCAGATATGCATTGCGCTAATACAGAAACCTGAAGCAGGTATGACACCCCTTCTATCAGCTGCTAAACCACCGGGATCGATTGAATGAATAAACTTGTGCCTGAGTTTCCCAACCTGCAAGTAAGTAAAAAAGGTAGGAAACGGTAGAGTACAAGGTCTTCCCCGTAAAAAAAGAGAGAGAGACTAGCTTGAGTTATTGATTCTACACAAGACGTCTAAACTAAAATATAGTTGCAACCAGCATGTGACAGAATAAGCATGTTAGCTTCTAACATACCTGCTCCTTAAATAGTTCTTCGTTCTCTTCATAACTTGGCAAAGCGGTGACCTCCACCTTTATATTGAACAAAATATATGTCAGTTGATATATGCAAGTCCCATTTTCAGTGAAAGTCATGCACTTACATTGAAGAATTCGCTTAGCGCAGCTTTCTTGAAGACTTCTGGTTTGGGAACAGAATCCCATATCTATTACAAACAGAAAAAAATTGTGAATATTCCAATATGACAAAGCAGAAAAGGAAGGTGAGCAGAATGTAAGATAAGAAAACCTTGTGGATATCCTCCTTTAGAGCCTGGGCAAGATACTCTACGGGAGTCTGCAAATAGAAGAAAATAATAATAATGAAATCATACAAATTATGCACGAGAATTGAGTGCCACTCAGTTGGCTAGCAGCTTATGCGCTTGCTACGCACACGTGGGTTCAAGACTTGGCCTCCATGCGGTGCCTCACAGTTGTTTTCCTAAATAAAAATGCCACAGGTGCTAGTTCCTCTTGGTCGAGTTTTATTTCTATATAAGCATGGCTATGTGCATGTAGAGGCCTGGAGAGAGATTTTCTTCCGTTGTCTAAAATACTAGAAGTTATGCATCTCTGACTCGGTAGTAGAGGAACAAAATTGTGTGTCTCAGTCTCTAGAACTGTACTAACCTTTGTTTTATCGCGGATCACAAGCAGTAGCATCGTTTTCCGGGGGCTGAATAAACGCATCAAAACCTCAAATAGAGAAAAATAACTCATAAGAAACTAACACACATATGTAGCCAAAATAAGTACTTCATGTCTGATTGCAACCGAGTTACCTCAAATATAGTTTTCAAAAGAGGCCTGTTAGCCGCCTGTTCTCGGCCTATGTCATGACACCACCTGCAGAGTGCACATTTACAATTAGCAAGCCACATGAAAAGGTTGAGCAAAATTGCTCTCTACTCATTGCAGTAATTCAGTTATAATTCACCAACTAAAGATTACTCAATGACATCAGCAACTCACAAATTTATCATTACAATATCAGAAACTGCAAGAGCGAAAAGGGCACTCTGCTTCTCAAAGGCTGTATCATCCTGCACGAGTAACACAAGGCACCAGTTAATAATCGTCGCTGGAATGTAACTTAATAAGATCTAACAATACCAACCAGTGAAAAAACGGAAATAAAAGGTGAAGCTCCTCATTTCAACAAAAGAAATATCAAATGTATGGTCAGAAGTGACGATATGTATCCTTTAAGTTGACAGTTTCATTTTGTCGAACTTGATACTTCATAATAAACACTTTTAATAAAGACGTCTGGGTGTTCGAGAAAAAAAAAAGATGGCTGACTTGCATTGCACAATGCAGAGGCCGGAGCCGCTCCCTCTTTTACAGAAAAAAAAGTGGATGCCTGAAATTCTAGCTCAAACTGTCATAGGTGAAGGGACAGAGAACTTGCGAGAGTGTATTAGTTGGTTGCATTTCTAAGTATGTGCTCAAATCAGTTGCCTGGATTTAGGCTGCAAAATGGCAACTAGACGTACTGTAGTGGCAAAATAGCATTTATAGCACACCACTGAGTGCTAAGAACCTCCATTTCGTACTGGAAACAAGAGCATAAATGTTATAGATCCTTGTAGGAAGTTATTAAGGGGACTAATGCAGCATGTGAATCACAGCAATTTTCTTCTCGGCATGTTAAGCACTCAGGTGGTACAAAGGAAATAAGTGACGCGTACTACTTTTGTGGACATTAGTCAACAAACAGTTAAGTGGCAGAGGACTGGATGAATGCTAAAGGTTGAGGAATATACAAGCCATCCAAACTATAAAATGAAAGTATAGCATGAAAGCCCAATTGCATGCATAACAATCTAAACATCGAACAGGCTTGCAAGTAGACAACAAGTCACCTCCCCTCTTTCTCTCCCATCCGTCCCCTCCAAATCCATCACAAGAGTGAACGGCTCGATGCCAACAGCTTCGGCAACCCAAATTCCCTTGGTGGTCTGATTCCTGGCAGCAACAGCAGCAATGAAAAGACATAAAAGCAGCATTTAACATCACAATCACCAAATCGAACAATTTGAAGAAAAGGGAAACTCGGCGTGGATGGCGTTTACCTTCCTTTCAAGGCATCCATCTCGGTGAAGCTTGTCCCGAAGAGATGGTTGAGCAGGGTGCTTTTCCCTGCTCGGTGAACAAAGTAGGCATCAGGAACGGCTTCCGAACTGAACTAGCACCTAAAAATCGCCACCGCACGACAAGATCACATCACGCTAGAGGAAACTCAACCAACTGCACCGCACTACGGAAACGGGTGTTCGGATTAATAACTGCGTAAACGGAAACCTGTTTAATTTATCGCTCTCCATTTTCTCATCACCGTGAACCCCGAAGAGACAGTTGCATCCTCTCCTCACAAATCCCAACACAAGCAGCTGAATATTTCTGCACGGCAGAGGATGTGGGCTCACCGCTGCCCTGGGGGCCAAAGATGGAGACGACGGCGTAGGAGAGGCCGCGCTGCACGAGCCCCGCCGCCGCCGCGAACCGCTCCAGCGCGGGGCCGTCCATCTCTCCGTCAGCGCCCACCACCTGCGCCGTGTGGCGCTCGGAGCCATCGGCCGCCATGGCAAGAGTCCCGGGGAAGCAAAGGATCGAAGCGAGAGGCCTCGCTTCGCGCGCAGGCGCGGCAGAGGGGAGAAGAGGGGAAGCGGAGAGGGAGGACAGGTGGCCGCGCTAGGCGAGCGAGGGTTTTATGCTTGATGGTTTTAATTAACGGGAAGGAGAAGATGGCGTGGCGGCCCGACTCGACTAGAACGTGAACGACCACGGCTCACCCTTCCGGCTCTTTCCATTTCCGCAAGAGTGAAATGCATTCGTGGTCACTGAACTTGTATCATAAACTCACTGTGGTCACTGTACTTAAGAATATGGTCAATACGGTCATCATATACGACTTGAAATGATTCTACGGTCACTGCCTCACCGTATTGCTCCGTATTTCACTATATTGACCGGTCAAACGCCACGGAACCCTTTTGCATGGGTCCCACCTTTCAGCAAAAAAAAAATAAATCACTATGCCTGCTAGCCAGTTAACCACAGGATCTTTGTGTGCACAATTTGAGTGATTAGTTTTGTTAGTGTCGTAGCTCCCTCTGCATGCTACCTACTGTACGTATATAGGACATTCGCCATATTCTCCCACGCGGACGCATTTCCAGGGCGTGCCGCTCCACTCCACCGCACGCCATCGCCACCTGCATCCCGACGAGCCCGGCCAGCATAGCCGCATGCATTGCGCAGCCGTCAGAGTTAAACACGATGTGGACATCTTGTCCGGTTCAGTACACGAGTAGTTGCCGTGTCCGTATAGGTTTCTAAATCATCATCGTGTAGGAGACGTACTAGTTGGCTTAGCTTGTAGTATATCTCCTTCTAAAAACTTGCATCGAGACGTGAAGCAGATAAAGATAAACAGGAACGACACGTTCATGTGGCTATCCAAATATCGCGTGCGTGTGTTTGTTTTCCGGCGGCTCGCCACGTGTGTTTTTGGTATTGCTTGTGAAACGATCGATCGGGAGCAGACTAGCTAGTACAAGCTAGCTTTGCATACTATGGTATCTCTCGGTGTAAAAAAGAACTTCACCGCGATTGTCAGTGTCGTTCGTCGCCGTTCGTCATGTATCGTCGAAAAGTACTGGGCAATACGGACTGAGCCAACAGCAACTCCATGCTGGAAGCAGGTACTAGTATCCTCTTAGCTCCCTGCCCCCTGTCATCATCTTCTTCACTTCTTGAGCTCCATGCGTAGGCTATGCACGCAGCCAACAGCGAGGAATAGTGTGTTCTCTGTTGGTATACTCCTAGAAGACCAGCTGCACCAGCGTAAGATTCATTCACGTAGCTCTCTCCCTGTAACCACTAGACCTTTTTTTAGAGAAACTGTAACCACTAGATCTAGTCTTAGGTACATGATTGCATGATCTTATCTAGATGAGTTAAATACGGAGGTTGTTAGCGTAGTGGCCGCACTCTACGTGCTCATCATCCCTGTACATTCTCTCGTGCGACGATGGTGAATATAGTTGAGCATGGTGAATGAATACAGTTGAAAATAGTTGCAGTTGCAGTCTCTCTCGTGCTATCTCGTCTTACATTCTCGACCAGCATCTCGGCACAAGCAGCTGATACCGGTGTGCTCGCTTAAACATGGACATGTTCCCTTTCACCGGCATGCACGTGCAGCTGCACAGGCCTTAGCTCGACAACATGGACACCATGATGAGCACGACGAAGGTTCACACATCTAGACCTTGCCCCGCAGCTTCGCCATGCCACCGGCGACACGTAAACGAAACCCATGATGGTGACGGCGCCGAGGGCGTGCACCACCCCAAAAGGATGGCGACACCGACGAAGAACTGAGACAATACAACGTCGCGCATCGACCTCGTGTTGTCTAAGTAGCCCAACGACTTGCGAAAGTGTTGCGTGCATGCGTTTAAGTGTGTTGTGTGTGTGTTAATTAAATATGCGTTTAAGTGTGTAGTATGCGTGTTCTCTGAGTATATATGTTTAACAAGAAGTTGTGTTCTTTTATTGACAAATTAAAACGAAGTTGTGTGGGCACAGTTGTTAGCGTACGTGGGCTTCAGCAGATGATCGCTGGTTCTCCTGCCAAGCATGGCATTTTTTCAATGACAGTTGGGGCCCACATAGATAGAGAAAGGGTGCTGTGATGTTTGACCAGTCAACAGAGTAAAATGCGAAGCTATACGGTGACCCAGTGACCGTATAATCACCTCAAGTCATATATAGTGACCGTATTGACTGTATTCTTAAGTACAGTGACCGAAATGAGCTTTTTACACAAGTTCAATGACCGCGGGTGCATTTTACTCTTTCCGCAACAGCTCTTCGTTTGAGTCCGACGCTGGACTTCCTTTTCTTTCCTTCTCCAATACATACGCACGAGAGTTATCTATACCTCTATACTCTTATATACAGTATACCAGTATCAAGCAATGTAGATCGTTGGATCTTTTAATCGGATGGCTCATATTTGTTGGTTTGTGTCCGAGAACTGCGTGGCCTGGTATACACCGTTGGATATGCCCAATCCAACGGTCCCTATTGCAGGGATTCGCTTTGGATGATATCATTGTGCTATCAGCTAGCCACCGCCAAGCGAAGTTTGTTGGCTGGACGCGATTCTCCAGTTGCTATTCGGAATTTTCTGGCTAGCTCCTATGATAGAATACACCAACCGCTACAGTAGTACTACTAGAAAGACAACTAGTGTGCTTCTTCAGTTGGTGCTACTAGCAGCCTCGAACAAGTCTTCCACATCTCCTTTTAAGATTCCCTCTTGCTTTCTCGTTCTATTTTCAACGTCTATTCTTTGAGCTAGTAGTGGTAGGGATGGTGAATGAAAGATCGTGGATCTCGTCTAGAGGGGGGTGAATAGGCGCTTTAAAATAATTACGGTTTAATCTTAAATAAATGCGGAATAAAACTAGCGTTTAATTTGTCAAGCACAAAACCTAAAATAACTAGGCTCACCTATGTGCACCAATAACTTATGTTAGGCAAGATAAACAACTAAGTGATAGCAAAATATATAACATGAAACACTATGACTATCACAAAGTAAAGTGCATAAGTAAAGGGATCGGGTAAGAGATAACCGAGGCACGCGGAGACGACGATGTATCCCGAAGTTCACACCCTTGCGGATGCTAATCTCCGTTTGAAGCGGTGTGGAGGCACAATGCTACCCAAGAAGCCACTAGGGCCACCGTAATCTCCTCACACCCTCGCACTAAGGGACCCTTGAGGGCGGTCACCGAACCCGTACAAATGGAAACTCTTGGGGGCGGTCACCGAACCCGTAAACTTTGGCAACCCTTGGGGAAGTCACCCGTCCCCGTCAAATTGCTCGGGGCGATCTCCACAACCTAATTGAAGACCCTGCCGCTTGTCCGGAGCTTTACACCACAATGATTTAGCTCCGACAACACCAACCGTCTAGGGCACCAAGGCACCCAAGAGGAACAAGCTCTAGGGTGCCCAAACACCCAAGAGTAACAAGCTTCCTTCACTTCCACGTATCACCGTGAAGAACTCAAACTGATGCACCAAATGCAATGGCAATGGCACACGGAGTGCCCAAGTCCTTCTCTCCCAAATCCCAACAAAGCAACTAATGCTAGGGAGGAAAATGAGAGGAGGAATGATACGTCTCCGACGTATCTATAATTTTTGATTGCTCCATGCTATATTATCTTCTGTTTTGAACATTATTGGGCTTTATTATACACTTTTATATTATTTTTGGGACTAACCTATTAACTGGAGGCCCAGCCCAGAATTGTTGTTTTTTGCCTATTTCAGAGTTTCGCAGAAAAAGAATATCAAACGGAGTCCAAACGGAATGAAACCTTCGGGAACGTGATTTTCGGAACGAACATGATCCAGAGGACTTGGACCCTGCGTCAAGAAAGCTACCAGGAAGCCACGAGGTAGGGGGCGCGCCTACCCCCCTGGGCGCGCCCTCCACCCTCGTGGGCCCCATGTTGCTCCACCGACGTACTCCTTCCTCCTATATATACCTACGTACCCCCAAACTAACAAATACGGAGCCAAAAACCTAATTCCACCGCCGCAACCTTCTGTACCCGTGAGATCCCATCTTGGGGCCTATTCCGGAGCTCCGCCGGAGGGGGCATCGATCACAGAGGGCTTCTACATCAACACCATAGCCTTTCCGATGATGTGTGAGTAGTTTACTTCAGACCTTCGGGTCCATAGTTATTAGCTAGATGGCTTCTTCTCTCTCTTTTTTGGATCTCAATACAATGTTCTCCCCCTCTCCCGTGGAGATCTATTCGATGTAATCTTCTTTTGAGATGTGTTTGTTGAGACCGATGAATTGTGGGTTTATGATCAAGTTTATCTATGAACAATATTTGAATCTTCTGAATTCTTTTATGTATAATTGGTTATCTTTGCAAGTCTCTTCGAATTATCAGTTTGGTTTGGCCTACTAGATTGATCTTTCTTGCAATGGGAGAAGTGCTTAGCTTTGGGTTCAATCTTGCGGTGTCCTTTCCCAGTGACAGTAGGGGCAGCAAGGCACGTATTGTATTGTTGCCATCGAGGATAACAAGATGGGGTTTATATCATATTGCATGAGTTTATCCCTCTGCATCATGTCATCTTGCTTAAAGCGTTACTTTGTTCTTATGAACTTAATACTCTAGATGCATGCTGGATAGCGGTCGATGTGTGGAGTAATAGTAGTAGATGCACGCAGGATTCGGTCTACTTGTCTTGGACGTGATGCCTATATACATGATCATACCTAGATATTCTCATAACTATGCTCAATTCTGTCAATTGCTCAACAGTAATTTGTTCACCCACCGTAAGTACTTATGCTCTTGAGAGAAGCCACTAGTGAAACATATGGCCCCCGGGTCTATTTTCCATCATATTAATCTTCCAACACTTAGCTATTTCCGTTGCCTTTTGTTTTGTTTTGCATCTTTATCACAAAAATACCAAAAATATTATCTTATCATATCTATCAGATCTCACTCTCGTAAGTGACCGTGTAGGGATTGACAACCCCTTATCGCGTTGGTTGCGAGGATTTATTTGTTTGTGTAGGTGCGAGGGACTCGTGCGTGGCCTCCTACTGGATTGATACCTTGGTTCTCAAAATTTGAGGGAAATACTTACACTACTTTGCTGCATCACCCTTTCCTCTTCAAGGGAAAACCAACGCAGTGCTCAAGAGGTAGCAAGAAGGATTTTTGGCGCCGTTGCCGGGGAGGCCTACGCGAAAGTCAACATACCAAGTACCCATCACAAACCCTTATCTCCCGCATTACATTATTTGCCATTTTCCTCTCGTTTCCTCTCCCCCACTTCACCCTTGCCGTTTTATTCGCCCTCTCTTTTCAGTTCGCCTCTTTTTTCGCTTGCTTCTTGTTTGCTCTTGTGTTGGATTGCTTGTTTGTCACGATGGCTCAAGATAATACCAAATTATGTGACTTTACCAATACCAACAATAATGATTTCCTTAGCACTCCGATTGCTCCTCTTACCGATATTGAATCTTGTGAAATCAATGATTCTTTGTTGAATCTTGTCATGAAAGATCAATTCGCCGGCCTTCCCAGTGAAGATGTTGCTACCCATCTAAATAGATTCATTGATTTGTGTGATATGCAAAAGAAGAAAGATGTGGATAATGATATTGTTAAATTGAAGCTATTTCCTTTTTCACTTAGAGATCGTGCTAAAGCTTGGTTTTCGTCTTTGCCTAAAAATAGTATTGATTCTTGGAATAAGTGCAAAGATGCTTTTATCTCTAAGTATTTTCCTCTCGCTAAGATTATCTCTCTTAGAAACGATATTATGAATTTTAAGCAACTTGATCATGAACATGTTGCACAAGCTTGGGAGAGGATGAAATTAATGATATGTAATTGCCCCACGCATGGTTTGAATTTGTGGATGATTATACAAATTTTTATGCCGGATTGAATTTTGCTTCTAGAAATCTTTTAGATTCGGCCGCGGGAGGCACTTTTATGGAAATCACTTTAGGAGAAGCTACTAAACTCCTAGATAATATTATGGTTAATTATTCTCAATGGCACACTGAAAGATCTACTAATAAAAAAGTGCATGCGATAGAAGAAATTAATGTTTTGAGTGGAAAGATGGATGAACTTATGAAATTATTTGCTAATAAAAGTGTTTCTTCTGATCCTAATGATATGCCTTTGTCTACTTTGATTGAGAATAATAATGAATCTTTGGATGTGAATTTTGTTGATAGGAATAATTTTGGTAACAACGCGTATAGAGGAAACTTTAATCCTAGGCCTTATCCTAGTAATTCCTCTAATAATTATGGTAATTCCTACAACAATTCTTATGGAAATTTTAATAAGATGCCCTCTGAATTTGAGACTAGTGTTAAGGAATTTATGAATTCGCAAAAGAATTTCAATGCTTTGCTTGAAGAGAAATTGCTTAAAGTTGATGAATTGGCTAGGAACGTTGATAGAATTTCTCTTGATGTTGATTCTTTAAAACTTAGATCTATTCCTTCTAAGCATGATATCAATGAGTCTCTCAAAGCCATGAGAATTTCCATTGATGAGTGTAAAGAGAGAACCGCTAGGATGCGTGCTAAGAAAGATTACTTTATGAAAGCGTGTTCTTCTAGTTCCTTTGAAAATAAAGATGAAGATCTAAAAGTTATTGATGTGTCCCCTATTAAATCTTTGTTTTGCAATATGAATCTTAATAATGATGGGCCTGAATATGATCCACCTTTACCTAGAAGGCGTTCCAGAAATTCGGAGTTTTTAGATCTTGATGCTAAAATTGATAAAAGTGGGATTGAAGAGATCAAAACATTAGATATTAATGAACCCACTATTTTGGATTTCAAGGAATTTAATTATGATAATTGCTCTTTGATAGATTGTATTTCCTTGTTGCAATCCGTGCTAAATTCTCCTCATGCTTATAGTCAAAATAAAGCCTTTACCAAACATATCGTTGATGCTTTGATGCAATCTTATGAAGAAAAACTTGAGTTGGAAGTTTCTATCCCTAGAAAACTTTATGATGAGTGGGAACCTACTATTAAAATTAAAATTGAAGATCATGAATGCTATGCTTTGTGTGATTTGGGTGCTAGTGTTTCCACGATTCCAAAAACTTCGTGTGATTTGCTAGGTTTCCGTGATTTTGATGATTGCTCTTTAAACTTGCACCTTGCGGATTCCACTATTAAGAAACCTATGGGAAGAATTAATGATGTTCTTATTGTTGCAAATAGGAACTATGTGCCCGTAGATTTTATCGTTCTTGACATAGATTGCAATCCTTCATGTCCTATTATTCTTGGTAGACCTTTCCTTAGAACGATTGGTGCAATTATTGATATGAAGGAAGGGAATATTAGATTCCAATTTCCATTAAAGAAAGGCATGGAACACTTCCCTAGGAAGAAAATAAAATTACCATATGAATCTATTATGAGAGCCACTTATGGATTGCCTACCAAAGATGGCAATACCTAGATCTATCCTTGCTTTTATGCCTAGCTAGGGGCGTTAAACGATAGCGCTTGTTGGAAGGCAACCCAATTTTATTTTTCTTTTTTTCTTTTTGCTTCTGTTTAGGAATAAATATTTGTTCTAGCCTCTGGGTAGATGTGTTTTTATGTTTTAATTAGTGTTTGTGCCAAGTTAAACCTATAGGATCCTCTTGGATGATAGTTATTTGATCTTGCAGAAAATTCCAGAAACTTTCTGTTCATGAAAATAATTGTTAAAAATCACCAAAACGTGATAAAATATTTATTCCAATTGCTGCTGATCAATAAACAAATTGTCTAGGTCGTCCTATTTTTTCTGATGTTTTGGAGTTCCAGAAGTTTGCGTTAGTTACAGATTACTACAGACTGTTCTGTTTTTGACAGATTCTGTTTTTCATGTGTTGTTTGCTTATTTTGATGAATCTATGGCTAGTAAAATAGTTTATAAACCAGAGAGAAGTTGGAATACAGTAGGTTTAACACCAATACAAATAAAGAATGAGTTCATTACAGTACCTTGAAGTGGTCTTTTGTTTTCTTTCGCTAACGGAGCTCACGAGATTTTCTGCTGAGTTTTGTGTTGTGAAGTTTTCAAGTTTTGGGTGAAAGATTTGATGGATTATGGAACAAGAAGTGGCAAGAGCCTAAGCTTGGGGATGCCCATGGCACCCCCATGATAATCTAAGGACACCTAAAAGCCAAAGCTTGGGGATGCCCCGGAAGGCATCCCCTCTTTCGTCTACTTCCATCGGTAACTTTACTTGGAGCTATATTTTTATTCACCACATGATATGTGTTTTGCTTGGAGCGTCTTGTATTATTTGAGTCTTTATTTTTTAGTTTACCACAATCATCTTTGCTGTACACACCTTTTGAGAGAGACACACATGATTCGGAAATTATTAGAATACTCTATGTGCTTCACTTATATCTTTTGAGTTATATAGTTTTTGCTCTAATACTTCACTTATATCTTTTAGAGCACGGTGGTGGATTTGTTTTATAGAAACTATTGATCTCTCAAGCTTCACTTAGATTATTTTGAGAGTCTTAAATAGCATGGTAATTTGGTTAAATAATCCTAATATGCTAGGTATTCAAGATTAGTAAAAACTTTCTTATGAGTGTTTTGAATACTAAGAGAAGTTTGATGCTTGATGATTGTTTTGAGATATGGAGGTAGTGATATCAAAGTTGTGCTAGTTGAGTAGTTGTGAATTTGAGAAATTCTTGTGTTGAAGTTTGCAAGTCCCGTAGCATGCACGTATGGCGAACATTATGTAACAAATTTGAAACATGAGGTGTTCTTTGATTGTCCTCCTTATGAGTGGCGGTCGGGGACGAGCGGTGGTCTTTTCCTACCAATCTATCCCCCTAGGATCATGCGCGTAGTGCTTGGCTTTTGATGACTTGTAGATTTTTGCAATAAGTATGTGAGTTCTTTATGACTAATGTTGAGTCCATGGGTTATACGCACTCTCACCTTTCCATCATTGCTAGCCTCTTCGGTACCGTGCATTGCCCTTTCTCACATTGAGAGTTGGTGCAAACTTCGCCGGTACATCCAAACCCCGTGATATGATACGCTCTTTCACACATAAACCTCCTTATATCTTCCTCAAAACAGCCACCATACCTACCTATTATAGCATTTCCATAGCCATTCTGAGATATATTGCCATGCAACTTTCCACCGTTCCGTTTATCATGACACGTTCATCATTGTCATATTGCTTTGCATGATCATGTAGTTGACATAGTATTTGTGGCAAAGCCACCGTTCATAATTATTTCATACATGTCACTCTTGGTTCATTGCATATCCCGGTACACTGCCGGAGGCATTCATATAGAGTCATACTTTGTTCTAGTATCGAGTTGTAATCATTGAGTTGTAAATAAATAGAAGTGTGATGATCTTCATTTTCTAGAGCATTGTCCCAAGTGAGGAATAAAAAAAAGAGAGAAAAGCCATAAAAAAGAGAAGGCCCAAAAAAATGAGAGAAAAAGAGAGAAGGGACAATGTTACTATCCTTTTACCACACTTGTGCTTCAAAGTAGCACCATAATCTTCATGATAGAGAGTCTCTTGTTTTGTCATTTTCATATACTAGTGGGAATTTTTCATTATAGAACTTGGCTTGTATATTCCAACAATGGGCCTCCTCAAGTGCCCGTGGTCTTAGTGAGCAAGCAAGTTGGATGCACACCCACTTAGTTTCTTTTGTTGAGCTTTCATATATTTATAGCTCTAGTGCATCCGTTGCATGGCAATCCCTACTCCTTGCATTAACATCAATCGATGGGCATCTCCATAGCTCATTGATTAGCCTTGTTGATGTGAGACTTTCTCCTTTTTTGTCTTCTCCACATAACCCCCATCATCATATTCTATTCCACCCATAGTGCTATATCCATGGCTCACGCTCATGTATTGCGTGAAGGTTGAAAAAGTTTGAGATTACTAAAGTATGAAACAATTGCTTGGCTTGTCATCGGGGTTGTGCATGATGAGAGCATTCTTGTGTGACGAAAATGGAGCATGACTAAACTATATGATTTTGTAGGGATGAACTTTCTTTGGCCATGTTATTTTGAGAGGACATAATTGCTTAGTTAGTATGCTTGAAGTATTATTATTTTTATGTCAATATTGAACTTTTATCTTGAATCTTTCAGATCTGAATATTCATACCACAATTAAGAAGAATTACATTGAAATTATGCCAAGTAGCATTCCACATCAAAAATTCTGTTTTTATCATTTACCTACTCGAGGACGAGCAGGAACTAAGCTTGGGGATGCTTGATACGTCTCCAACGTATCTATAATTTTTGATTGCTCCATGCTATATTATCTTCTGTTTTGGACATTATTGGGCTTTATTATACACTTTTATATTATTTTTGGGACTAACCTATTAACCGGAGGCCCAGCCCAGAATTGTTGTTTTTCGCCTATTTCAGAGTTTCGCAGAAAAAGAATATCAAACGGAGTCCAAACGGAATGAAACCTTCGGGAACGTGATTTTCGGAACGAACATGATCCAGAGGACTTGGACCCTGCGTCAAGAAAGCTACCAGGAAGCCACGAGGTAGGGGGCGCGCCTACCCCCCTGGGCGCGCCCTCCACCCTTGTGGGCCCCATGTTGCTCCACCGACGTACTCCTTCCTCCTATATATACCTACGTACCCCCAAACTACCAGATACGGAGCCAAAAACCTAATTCCACCGCCGCAACCTTCTGTACCCATGAGATCCCATCTTGGGGCCTGTTCCGGAGCTCCGCCGGAGGGGGCATCGATCACGGAGGGCTTCTACATCAACACCATAGCCTCTCCGATGATGTGTGAGTAGTTTACTTCAGACCTTCGGGTCCATAGTTATTAGCTAGATGGATTCTTCTCTCTCTTTTTTGGATCTCAATACAATGTTCTCCCCCTCTCTCGTGGAGATCTATTCGATGTAATCTTCTTTTGCGGTGTGTTTGTTGAGACCGATGAATTGTGGGTTTATGATCAAGTTTATCTATGAACAATATTTGAATCTTCTGAATTCTTTTATGTATGATTGGTTATCTTTGCAAGTCTCTTCGAATTATCAGTTTGGTTTGGCCTACTAGATTGATCTTTCTTGCAATGGGAGAAGTGCTTAGCTTTGGGTTCAATCTTGCGGTGTCCTTTCCCAGTGACAGTAGGGGCAGCAAGGCACGTATTGTATTGTTGCCATCGAGGATAACAAGATGGGGTTTATATCATATTGCATGATTTTATCCCTCTACATCATGTCATCTTGCTTAAAGCATTACTCTGTTCTTATGAACCTAATACTCTAGATGCATGCTGGATAGCAGTCGATGTGTGGAGTAATAGTAGTAGATGCACGCAGGAGTCGGTCTACTTGTCTTGGACGTGATGCCTATATACATGATCATACCTAGATATTCTCATAACTATGCTCAATTCTGTCAATTGCTCAACAGTAATTTGTTCACCCACCGTAAGTACTTATGCTCTTGAGAGAAGCCACTAGTGAAACCTATGGCCCCCGGGTCTATTTTCCATCATATTAATCTTCCAAACTTAGCTATTTCCGTTGCCTTTTATTTTGTTTTGCATCTTTATCACAAAAATACCAAAAATATTATCTTATCATATCTATCAGATCTCACTCTCGTAAGTGACCGTGTAGGGATTGACAACCCCTTATCGCGTTGGTTGCGAGGATTTATTTGTTTGTGTAGGTGCGAGGGACTCGTGCGTGGCCTCCTACTTGATTGATACCTTGGTTCTCAAAAACTGAGGGAAATACTTACACTACTTTGCTGCATCACCCTTTCCTCTTCAAGGGAAAACCAACACAGTGCTCAAGAGGTAGCAAGGAACAAAGAAGAGAACACGAAGAACTCCAAGATCTAGATCCAAGGGGTTCCCCTCACATAGAGGAGAAAGTGATTGGTGGAAACGTAGATCTATATCTCCTCTCTCTTTTCCCTCAAGAACTAGCAAGAACCATTGGAGGGATTGAGAGATAGCAAGCTCGAAGAAGGTCAACAATGGGGGAAGAATACGAGCTAGAAAGATAAGGTTCAATCGGAAGAAGACCCCCTTTTATAGGACCTCCCGAATCCAACCGTTATGCGCTCAGCCCGCACACAAAGTGGTACTACCGCTCACAGGAGCAGTACTACCACCCGGGCGGCAGTGCACGTAGTGCAGTGCAACGGTGCAAGACTATGAGCCGGTAGTGTCGCCGGAGCGATACTACCGCTCGCCCCAGCGGTACTACCACTGGGGTTGCAGCACAGGGCACTAAGGAGGCAGGGGAAAACAGGGGGGCGAGGCAAAGCCGCATCAGCGGCACTACCGCTGGAGCCAGCGGTAGTGCTGCTCACCACAACCGCTCTACAATCACTGAGAACACGCAACGACAAGAAAGGGAAGCGGAAGTGGAGCGGTAGTGCGGGGGTGGTACTACCGCTTGAAAGCGGTACTACCGCTCGTGCTATCGTCCCACTGCCGCGAAAGCCGACACGAAAAATCGCATCCCCGAAAGCAGCGGAACCACGCGCAGCCCTGCCCCGCGGCACTGCCACCCATAAGCGGTACTACCGCTCAGCTAAGCGGTACTACCACTCAGCTAAACGGTACTACCGCTTGGGGTGCTACAATGAACCCAAGAAAACAGATGGAAACAATAAAACCTGAACTGCCATAACTTCTACATATGAGCTTCGAATTGAGCAAACTCAAGCTCGTTGGATAGATGACGACGAGTACTATCCAAACATCGGCTATTTATAGTGAGAAGAGGCAGTAGAGAAATGCCAATGAAATAGAGATGTGAAACCTCTATGAAAGAAGAATTGGCAAAAACTCCATCATCGAAAACATCATAGAAAATGCATATGTGAACTTCGTTTTCGATGAACTCGAGCTTGTCATGAAGATGACCAAAAGCTCTAAAACTCACATAGAGAAGACCAAACAAGAACCAAGAAGGATGATGCAAGGATGCAATGGTTTGAGCTCTCTACGAACAATATGATCAAGCTACTAACTTGAGAGCCCCCCTTGATAGTACGGCAAACGATCCTATAACCTGGTCTCCCAACTACCACCTTGAGACCAGTAAAATAGAAAACCTATCAAGGGCACACATTTGCTTTGCACATAGTCCACTGAGCTTGATGATGACGATATTGACTTCCTCAAGTTGGACCACCTTTCTTGATTGAGTTGGCTCAATGAAGACTAGTTTACTGCTCCCCCATACTCCACTATGGGTGAGCTACTCTTCGGCACATCTTCACAAGTCCATTGTCACCACAATGGACGGCAAGCTTCAAGCATGATCTCTTCATGATGCTCCACTTGAACTTGCACACCGCAGTCTTGATGTCATCCTCCATGGGTTGTATGAGATCTTCCTCTTGACGCAAGCCCATGTAAACATACCTAACCCCACATAGAACTCTCACATAGACCATGGGTTAGTACACAAAGCGTAATGGACAGTGCTAACCATAACATGGGATCACTTGATCCCTTTCGGTACATCTTGTATGTTTTGTGTGTTGATCAACTTGAATAACTCTTTGTACTTAGTCTTGATCAACCTTGAATCTTTCCAACTCCCTTCATTAGGATGATGTCTTGAAGGTAAACATGAATGTTCACACAATCTTCTTCTTCAAGACATGCTTGCAATAACCTCAACTATCACATGACCAATCTTTGGATAATTCCTTGAAAAGCACCTTGGCCAACACATAAACTCCTTGAAACCAACAAATGGACTTCAAGAAAATCCTATGGACAAATCCTACAAATATAACTCAAGGCAACCATTAGTCCATAGAGAATGTCATCAATTACCAAAAGCACACATGGGGGCACCACATGTTCTTTCAGTGAAGCTTGATCGAACACAATGGCATTGCGGTGCTTCTCTTAACCCCCACACTTTAAGAAGGAAGATCACGCGCACGTATTTTTTGTATAGGCCTGCCCCGGCTTATTAATGCACCATTCCTCCAATCTTGACCCCCTCAGGGGCACCCAATTCGGTTTGTTGAGAGCTAGGAAACGAGAGTCCAAATCTCTCTGGTCTAGTAAGATGTGATCAGTGGTCTCCTTCTCCTAGGCACAAAATGGACAAGCCTCCTGGTGCTTCAGTCCATGGCTTGCAAGTCTGTCTGAATTCTAACACCCGTTTTGTAGATTTAGGCAAAGAATCTGCATTGTAGTGGGGCTTAGATTTCCATGTAAATTCAACCGTGGGATTACCTGTCTGCCCAAGAACTTTGCCGCATATGCTGACCAAGCCGAGAATTGTCCATTTGCCTCCCAAGACCACGATATTGAATATGTGGCATCCTGATCGAGTTGTACCCGCGCCTTTTGCGTCCACAAAGCAGGGGACTACTGCAAGATTTGGACTTCTTTTTATGACACCAATATGGCAGCGTTAGAGCATCTCCAATAACTACCCTATTTTTTGGGCATGAAAACAGGGTGTTGTAAAAAAATTGGGCATGAAAACAACTTTTTTGGGGCACGAGCAAGCACCGTCACCAACAGCTGCCCTATAATAGGGCAGCCGAATAGTGACCTCATTTATATTTTTCATCTTTATTCATACATATTGCACACATACAAAATATCAAACGCGTAGCAATATCTTCCTCCTCGATCAAGTCAAATTCCTCATATGATGAGGAATTGTCACAATAATTGGAGTCACATGAACTCATCTACAATACGAAACTATCTATCAAGCTAAAAATCTACAAATGCACAAGAAAACACAAACGATTTTTTCCTTTGGACAAATTTCATCGAACTCCTTGTGGGCAAGGAGGAGATATCCGGCCGATGGGTCGTCAGAGGCTAGTGGATGCCAGGAGGAGATAAAAGCGGCCACCGGGGGGGGGGGGTCCTCCGACAACGTGGGGAAGGCCATTCTGCGGACGAAAATCGGTGATGCCACGCCGTCGAGCCCCAAGCTCGTCGTTGATCCACTCTGCCGTGGCGATCGGTGACATGCTACGGTGCTCCGCATGTCCACTAGCCCACCTCGGAGGGACATGACCGAGCTTCTACGGCAATTACGGGCGACGGAGCAACGACGGGTGGTAGAAATTGAAGAGTGTCCGTCGAGGGCGGAAGCGAAACTGGAGCTGTGGATAGGAATGGAGTCGGTTGGTGGTAACGGAGCAACGGATAGTTGAGATTCGGCTGTTGGTGGGAGCAAAACGATCGCGCGCGAGCGTCGGGTTAGAGCCGTGCGATTTTGCAGTAGTAGCCGAAGTGGTGTATTTTTACAGTACTTCTTGATGTATTTTAGGGTTGCCCAATTTTTTTTGTAATTTTTTGTGATTGGGCAGCTGTGGAGGGCTTTTTTTCCTATTCATTTCAAAAATGCCTCGTGCCCCAAAATAGGGCAACTATTGAAGATGCTCTTATGAGGGAACTCCAACGATGGAAGGGCGCGCAGGGTCGTGAAAGCCTTGATTGGCTGACGCACGGTGTTCACGTAGTACGCCTGCCTCCGCCGCCTGGCGCGGGTAGTGGCATAGGTAGAAAAACTAAACTAGGGGGAGCACGTGTTATTAAAAATAGATTGACGAGAGCCAAACCTTAGGAAAATTGATATTTAGCTGCGGAAAATCTCTAATGGCATATTGTTCTTCTTCATTAATTTGGTAGCAAATTCATGATGTTATGGGGACCACTGTCTCTGTTGGTCCCCTTTGTCTTCATCACTAGGCGCAAGCGCTCGGATGAGTTGTCCCAACGGCGACGGTCCACCGTGGCTGCCTTGCCCTTACCGTCGAGGCATGGATGGTGCTCTCGGGCTCGGCCATCCCCACTTTGAGGAGCTGGCCACTAAGCCTGCGTCGCTGCCGGGTAGACGTCTGTGCGATGGTCCTGGACCGTTCCTCGGCCCAGGACAACATGAGCTCGGGGTCGGCGAGTATAACAGCCCAAGAGCAACAAACCCTAGCATTACATCGTTCTTTTTTATTTAATAGATAATTTTACATTTCATGTCTTAGTCGGTGTCATTAATCCTTCAAGCAATATGTGATATTATGAAAAAAAATCATACTTTTCGATTTATTTTTCAAGGCTAGCAACTATTTGAAACAATGGCTTCAATTCAAATACAATTTGCAAGTGATTTGAATCTTTACAAATTGTTAAGGCATATTTTAGCCTAGTAGTTTTGGTGATTGATGACAATGCGTTTTGCGGACTAATCGTGCGCATTGACCTTTTCAGAGACTATATCAATAGGCACGAGACGTTTTATCTCCCCTCGATGGTAAAGAGTGAAGACGGTTATTTTCCAACGATTTCTTTTTGGTGGATTTGAGTCGTAGGAGATCCGTACTATTAAGAGGGGGTCCGCGTTGGAAAGGTATGGGTGGAATAGACACGTACACAGCCCCATATGCACCCACAGCTTCCTTTCCCTTCTCTGTAGCGTATCCATATGTTTTCTGTGGATTTGAAGTGGCTTGCAAGCGGTAGTACCGCTAGTGCCCACGGTAGTACCGCTTATGCGGTAGTACCACTGGGTACTTCCGTGGCACTATCGCTTAGGGTTTCCCCGAGCGTGCAACTCTTTGTTGCCGGTCTGCATTTAACGGTAGTAGCACGGTAGTACCGCTCTGGCGGTACTACCGCCCATACTATCGCCACCACTACCGCTTGCGGGGTTTGCTCTGATGACCCACAAGTATAGGGGATCTATCGTAGTACTTTAGATAAGTAAGAGTGTCGAACCCAACGAGGAGCAGAAGGAAATGACAAGTGGTTTTCAGCAAGGTATTCTCTGCAAGCACTGAAATTATCGGTAACAGATAGTTTTGTGATAAGATAATTCGTAACGGATAACAAGTAAATAAAGTAACTAAGGTGCAGCAAGGTGGCCCAATCCTTTTTGTAGCAAAGGACAAGCCTGGATGCACTCTTATATAATGCAAAGCGCTCCCGTGGACACATGGGAATTGTTGTCAAGTTAGTTTTCATCATGCTCATATGATTCACGTTCGTTACTTTGATAATTTGATATGTGGGTGGACCGGTGCTTGGGTGCTGCCCTTCCTTGGACAAGCCTCCCACTTATGATTGACCCCTCTCGCAAGCATCCGCAACTACAAAACAAGAATTAAGGTAAACCTAACCATAGCATGAAACATATGGATCCGGATCAGCCCCTTACGAAGCAACGCATAAACTAGGGTTTAAGCTTCTGTCATTCTAGCAACCCATCATCTACTTATTACTTCCCAATGCCTTACCCTAGGCCCAAATAATGGTGAAGTGTCATGTAGTCGACGTTCACATAACACCACTAGAGGAGAGACAACATACATCTCATCAAAATATCGAACGAATACCAAATTCACATGATTACTTATAACAAGACTTCTCCCATGTCCTTAGGAACAAATGTAACTGCTCACAAAACATATTCATGATCAAGATCAGAGGAGTATTAATTATCATTAAGGATCTGAAAATATAATCTTCCAGCAGATAAACCAACTAGCATCAACTACTAGGAGTAATCAACGCTACTAGCAACCCACAGGTACCAATCTAAGGTTTTGGGACCAAGATCGAATACAAGAGATGAACTAGGGTTTGAGAGGAGATGGTGCTGGTGAAGATGTTGATGGAGATTGACCCCCTCTCGATGAGAGGATCGTTGGTGATGACAATGGCGATGATTTCCCCCTCCCGGAGGGATGTTTTCCCAGCAGAACAGCTCCGCCAGAGCCCTAGATTGGTTCTGCCCAGGCTCCGCGTCCAGATGGCGGCGCTTCATCCCGAAAGCTTCCTTCTGATTTTTCCCCGGTCAAAACGCACCATATAGCCAAAGATGGCACCGGAGGCCTGCCAGGGGGCCCACAAGGTCGGGGGGTGCGCCCAGGGGGGGTAGGGCGCGCCCTCCACCCTTGTGGTTGCACTATAGGAATCAGGCACTTTGTCGTCAACCAGCAGACGGCAACAGGTCCGGCTAAATAAGCTACAGCAAAGGCATCTTTGCCATCTGCTGGCGGACGGCAAAGATGCAAAGGCCTTTGTCGTCTGCTGGTGGACGGCAAAGAGCTTGTACGGCACACGTGGCAGGTTAGGTCCGTTAGGGGGTTAACGACGTGCTTTGCCGTCCGCTGGCAGAGAGCAAACATCTTTGCCATCTGCCAGCAGACGGCAAAGTGCCCATATAGGCCAGCCCAGGTAGCTGCCACGTGGCATCCTATGCCGTCCGCTGGCAGACGGCAAAGATGCAAAGGTCTTTGTCATCTGCCAGCAGACGGCAAAGCAACCATATAGGCTAGCCCAGTGCCACCCATGTTGCACAGGTTGCTGCCATGTGGCAGCTTTGCCGTCTGCCAGCAGACGGCAAAGTGCCTGTATAGCCTCTGTTTTTTCTTAAATTCATTCGATTTGACAGAATTTTAGATACATATATATATACACACACACACACATTTGAAAATAATTTCAACAAGCATACCAACAATAAGTTTCCACTCAACATATCCAACATACAAGTTGCCAACAACATATCCAACATATACAATGGTTTCCAACAACATATCCATACATACATATCCAAAACAAGTCTCGAACAACATATCCAACATATCAACATATGAACATATCCAAAAGGAAGCACAAGGAGAAGAGTAAACTCCATCAATGCAAGCTTCCTCATCTAAAGCAAAACTACAAATTAGGAAAGATGAAAGTTAGAAGAAGAAGAAGAAGAAGAAGAAGAAGAAGAGGAAGAAGAAGACTAGCTAGAAGAAGAAGAAGAATTTATGTTCTCTTTCTTTTTCTCCTCTCCTCTTCTTTATCTTCTTCTTATTCTAATTAAAGTAGGTAAAAATGCCATTTTTAGCTAAGCTAGGTAAAAATGCTAAGTGTGTAGGTCATTTTAGAGCTAAGCTAGGTAAATAGGTCATTTTGGAGCTAACCTAGGTAGTTATGCCATAGTTGAGCTAACTTAAGCATATTTCTTCATTTTGTAGGACAAAATGGTAAGTGTAGCTCATTTTAGAGCTATCCTAGTTAAAATCGGTCATTTTGGAGCTAGGTAATTTTTTTTGTCATTTTGGAGGAAAATAAACTAATTATATGATAGTTTGGAGCTAAACCAAGGTTATTATGCCATTTTTTACCTAAGTAAGCTAATTATGTCATAAATGAACTAGGTAAGCTAAGTATAGATCATTATTGAGCTATCCTAGGTAGTTATGCCATTTTTTTAGCTAACTAAGCATATTAAGTAATTTTGGAGGAAAAAATGCTAAGTATATGTCATTTTATATCTATCCTAGGTAAAGTATGTCAGTTTGGAGCTAAGTAAGGTTATTATGTCATTTTCGAGGAAAATAAGCTAAGTATAGGTCATTTTGGAGCTAAACCAAGGTTATTATGCCATTTTTTACCTAGCTGAGCTAATTATGTGATAAATGAACTAGCTAAGCTAATTATAGATCATTATTGAGCTATCCTATGTAGTTATGCCATTTTTTACCTAAGTGAGCTAATTATGTCATAAATGAACTAGCTAAGCTAGCTATAGATCATTATTGAGCTATCCTAGGTAGTTATGCCATTTTCTAGCTAACTAAGCATATTTTGTCATTTTGGAGGAAAAATGCTAAGTATAGGTCATTTTATAGCTATCCTAGGTAAAATATGTCATTTTGGAGCTAAGTAAGTCATTTCTTAAGATAAGTATGCATTTGTTAAGCAAAACACTTAGGAAAACTTACCATCATCACGAAGGTGAAGGACCGGTCGGGGTCGGGGTTGCGCCAGTGCGAGACGGAGAAGGATCGGTCGATGCTTGTTGGGAGGCATGCTACACCAAAGATCATTTGCAATGTCTCGTTAGCATGATGCAACTGAAATGTGAATACTAGTAACTGATGACCATTCAAATGAAACTCGCCGTGTCCGCTATACCAATCTGGGGCATCGGCGGAGGGGTCTAACCGTTTTTTCTCGCACACGGACTGCACATTTTGTTTTCACGAGTCAATCATATTAGTTAGTAATGAAACGAGCATTATGTGCATGATTTGGCTAATATGCAGAAGAAACTTACCACGAGGAGCTCGTATAGGGCCCGGTGAGACGCGTCGTTCCGGTTCCTCTCCGCCTCCAACAGACTAGCCGTCCTCTCCTCGAACTCCCTCTCCCTCTGCGCCGCCTGCCTGTTTGCCTCTGCCAGAAGCTTCTGGGCCCTAGCCTCGGTGGCGAGCTCCATTGGCCGTGGTCGAGGCCCTATCTCAGGAAGAGAGCTCGTCTGGCGCTTCTTGGTCTTCAAGAGAGCAGGACAACGTATCAGTCCATCCCCAATGGCTACCTAGCCATGCTTCCTCCCGTCACCAGATAGCATCATGAGCTCTGGATCAAAAGCACTCTGGATCGGGTTGAAGTCCTCCCCTTTCGCCGCCTTCCCAAAGTCTCAGTACCTCACGAGCTTGTTGTGGGAGGAGATGTTGGTGAAGCTCTCTGGATGATCGAGGTCAGACTCGGAGAATGCCTTGGCCTTCTTGAACGGGGCAGTATGAGCCATGGCATAGAGGTCGTATAGCGGTGGCACGTCCTATTGTTGTTTTTCGCCTAAAAGAGAGGAACAACATATTAGTTAAGGGCTCAAGCTAGCATGAAGAATGAAATTGCATGAATCATTAAGGGCTCAAACCACATACCCAGTGATCCCCGTACTCAAACAGGTTGGAGCTCCCTTGATGGTGTGGCACACCTTGCAGTTGGGCACGCTTATCCCTGGCCTTGTTGTGGTCGGCTAGCTATTTGGGATAGCACCACTCATCCACCAACGCCTCCCAACAGTCCATCCTATCCGCACACCATCTCGGGGGCGCCTAAGTTAGGCAAAGAGAAATTTCAGCGCTACGCCTATGAATGAAATCAAGGAAACTAAGTACAAGGCCTTAAGAATAGGTAATTACCTTCATGTACTTCTCCTTACTCAGATACTTGGCGCGACACTTCTTCTTGGCCCTCCTAATGTTAGTCGAGGCGTAGTAGTCTCGAACAGCCTGCACCCTAGCCTTGTGCCGTAAGTTCTGAAGTAGGCACTTGCACTCGGCTTCGAGAACGCTAGCCGCCTCCGCCTCGTGTTCCTTAGTACACCTGTAGAAGTTCTGCAATCGAACAAGACAACACTGATTAGTACAATCACTAGGTACTGTTGATTTGTAATTCTGTAAAGGAGAAATTACCCAAAACCGCCGCCTCACAATGTTGGCCACCGTCTTGCACAAGACACCGTCGACCCTCTCCTCCGGCGTGGTCGTGGCAGCCACGTACAGCTCCCAGCTCAGTGCTAGCTGTGGAACCTGACCCTCACCGGGCAACATGACCCACCCCTGGAAGTGGCGCCAGGAAAGCACACCAAGGACCTACAAGCATAGAATTTTTATTACTCTCCACATAAGCAAATTTCTTCTCATGAATAGTAGTGGGAGCAAACTCAACAAAATAGCTATCATGTGAGGCATAATCCAATTGAAAATTAAAATCATGCTGACAAGTTTCATGGTTATCATTATTCTTTATAGCATACATGTCATCACAATAATCATCACAGATAGCAACTTTGTTCTCATAATCAATTGGAACCTCTTCCGAAATAGTGGATTCATCACTAAATAAAGTCATGACCTCTCCAAATCCACTTCCATAATTATCACAATAAGATTCAACACCCTCCAAAATAGTGGGATCATTACTTCCTAAAGTTTACACTCTTCCAAACCCACTTTCATCAATATAATCATCATAAATAGGAGGCATGCTATCATCATAATAAATTTGCTCATCAAAACTTGGGGGACAAAAAATATCATCTTCGTCAAACATAGCATCCCCAAGCTTGTGGCTTTGCATATCATTAGCATCATGGATATTCAAGGAATTCATACTAACAACATTGCAATCATGCTCATCATTCAAATATTTAGTGCCAAACATTTTAATGCATTCTTCTTCTAACACTTGAGCAATATTTTCCTTTCCATCATTTTCACGAAAGATATTAAAAAGATGAAGCATATGAGGCACCCTCAATTCCATTTTTTTGTAGTTTTCTTTTATAAACTAAACTAGTGATAAAACAAGAAACTAAAAGATTCGATTGCAAGATCTAAAGATATACCTTCAAGCACTCACCTCCCCGACAACAGCGACAGAAAAGAGCTTGATGTCTACTACACAACCTTCTTCTTGTAGATGTTGTTGGGCCTCCAAGTGCAGAGGTTTGTAGGACAGTAGCAAATTTCCCTCAAGTGGATGACCTAAGGTTTATCAATTCGTGGGAGGCATAGGATGAAGATGGTCTCTCTCCAACAACCCTGCAACCAAATAACAAAGAGTCTCTTGTGTCCCCAACACACCCAATACAATGGTAAATTGTATAGGTGCACTAGCTCAGCGAAGAGATGGTGATACAAGTGCAATATGGATGGTAGATATAGGTTTTAATAGTCTGAAATTATAAAAATGGCAAGGTAACTAATGATAAAAGTGAGCGAAAACGGTATTGCAATGCGTTGAAACAAGGCCTAGGGTTCATAATTTCACTAGTGCAAGTTCTCTCAACAAGGATAACGTAATTAGATCATATAACTATCCCTCAACATGCAACAAAGAGTCACTCCAAAGTCACTAATAGCGGAGAACAAATGAAGAGATTATTGTAGGGTATGGAACCACCTCAAAGTTATTCTTTCCGATCAATCCATTGGGCTATTCCTATAAGTGTCACAAACAGCCCTAGAGTTCTAAGTAAAATAACACCTTAAGACACAAATCAACCAAAACCCTAATGTCACCTAGATACTCCAATGTCACCTCAAGTATCCGCGGGTATGATTATACGATATGCATCACACAATCTCAGATTCATCTATTCAACCAACACAAAGAACTTCAAAGAGTGCCCCAAAGGTTCTACCGGAGAGTCAAGGCGAGGCTGACCGCCCGGTGGAAGACCTGGTTCTACCACACAAGGGCAGCTTTCAGCAACTTGAAAAGCACAAAGACTACATCTAAACAAACCTTACGTCGGCGATTTTATTAGCCAGCTGTGGGATAGAGATCTGCGGTAAACGAGCGATAGCCTCTAAAGAGTGCCGAAATAGGATTGGTTCCTTTTTCTAAAGATCCGAGACTGGTGAACGAGTCCATTGGAAAGTTCAATCAATCTTTTTTTCATATACATACATTTTGCCTTTTGTGGAGGATCTGTGCCACTTTTTGGCGACTTTCACTTTCAACCCGATTCACTGCCTACGTGCCCTTTACGCCCAGCCATTCCGAAGAACACTTGCCCCACCCGTCTTACCGCGGCTGCTGGCTCGTTATCCACACATCTGGTCGGAGGACCGACCTGGGTTTTCACGAGCGTAGGCGGGTCCTGGAGTGCCCGTCAAGGGCGCTAGCCCATACGTAATCCTTTATATAGACGTTGAGGCGGACGGACACTAAGATGGAATAAGCTCGCTAATATCGAGATGTCAGTTGCTTGTCTTCAAGCCTCAACCTTATTCTGACTCCTACTAGGGCAATCACGTGTGCCAACCCCTATGCATAGATTCCCAAGGTCACAAAACCCGCAAGTTTATCACCAAAATATACATCAAGTGAATCAATAGAATACCCCATTGTCACCACAGGTATCCCACGCAAGACATACATCAAGTGTTCTCAAATCCTTAAAGACTCAATCCGATAAGATAACTTCAAAGGGAAAACTCAATCCATTACAAGAAGGTAGAGGGGGAGAAACATCATAAGATCCAACTATAGTAGCAAAGCTCGCGGTACATCAAGATCGTGCCAAATCAAGAACACGAGAGAGAGAGAGAGAGATCAAACACATAGCTACTGGTACATACCCTCAGCCCCGAGGGTGAACTACTTCCTCCTCGTCATGGAGAGCGCCGGGATGATGAAGATGGCCACCGGTGATGATTCCCCCTCCGGCAGGGTGCCGGAACAGGGCCCCGATTGGTTTATGGTGGCTACAGAGGCTTGCGGCGGCAGAACTCCCGATCTAGGTTTCTTTTCGGGGGTTTCTGTATTTACAGGAATTTTTGGCGTCGGGAACAAGTCAGGGGGTCTCTGAGTCATCCGCGAGATAGGGGGGCGCGCCCAGGGGGTAGGGCGTGCCCTCCAGCCTCGTGGATGGCTCGTGACTCTTCTGGCCCAACTCTTTTACTTCGGGGGCTTCTTTTGGTCCATAAAAAATCATCAAAAATTGGCACGTCAATTGGACTCCGTTTGGTATTCCTTTTCTGTAAAACTCAGAAACAAAGAAAAAACAGAAACTGGCACTGGGCTCTAGGTTAATAGGTTAGTCCCAAAAATCATATAAAATAGCATATAAATGCATATAAAACATCCAAGATTGATAATATAATAGCATGGAACAATCAAAAATTATAGATACGTTGGAGACGTATCAAGCATCCCCAAGCTTAATTCCTGCTCGTCCTCGAGTAGGTAAATGATAAAAACAGAATTTTCGATGTGGAATGCTACCTAACAAATTTATCCATGTAATTCTCTTTACTGTGGCAAGAATATTCAGATCCATAAGATTCAATAGAAAAGTTTAATATTGACATAAAAATAATAATACTTCAAGCCTACTAACAAAGCAATCATGTCTTCTCAAAATAACATGGCCAAAGAAAGCTATCCCTATAAAATCATATAGTCTGGCTATGCTCTATCTTCATCACACAAAATATTTAAATCATGCACAACCCCGGTTTCAGCCAAGCAATTGTTTCATACTTTAGTATTCTCAAACTTTTTCAACTTTCACGCAATACATGAGCGTGAGCCATGGACATAGCACTATAGGTGGAATACAATGGTGGTTGTGGAGAAGACAAAAAGAAGGAGGTAGTCTCACATCAACTAGGCGTATCAACGGGCTATGGAGATGCCCATCAATAGATATCAATGTGAGTGAGTAGGGATTGCCATGCAATGGATGCACTAGAGCTATAAGTGTATGAAAGCTCCAAAAGAAACTAAGTGGGTGTGCATCCAACTTGCTTGCTCATGAAGACCTAGGGAATTTGAGGAAGCCCATCGTTGGAATATACAAGGCAAGTTCTATGATGGAAAATTCCCACTAGTATATGAAACTGACAACACAGGAGACTCTCTATTATGAAGATCGTGGTGCTACCTTGAAGCACAAGTGTGGTAAAAGGATAGTAGCATTGCCCCTTCTCTATTTTTCTCTCTTTTTTTGTTTTCTCTTTTTTGGCCTCTTTTTATTATTATTATTTTATTATTTTTCGTCCGGAGTCTCAACCTCATAGTCTCCATCATCCTTTCCTCACTGGGACAATGCTCTAATAATGATGATCATCACACTTTTATTTACTTACAACTCAAGAATTACAACTCAATACTTAGAACAAAATATGACTCTATATGAATGCCTCCGGCGGTGTACCGGGATGTGCAATGAATCAAGAGTGACATGTATGAAAGAATTATGAACGGTGGCTTTGCCACAAATACGATGTCAACTACATGATCATGCAAAGCAATATGACAATGATGGAGCGTGTCATAATAAATAGAACGGTGGAAAGTTGGATGGCAATATATCTCGGAATGGCTATGGAAGTGCCATAATAGGTAGGTAATGTGGCTGTTTTGAGGAAGGTAATGGTGGGTGTTATGGTACCGGCGAAAGTTGCGCGGCACAAGAGAGGCTAGCAATGGTGGAAGGGTAAGAGTGTGTATAATCCATGGACTCAACATTAGTCATAAAGAACTCAGATACTTATTGCAAAAATCTACAAGTCATCAAAACAAAGTACTACGCGCATGCTCCTAGGGGAAGGGTTGGTAGGAGTTAACCATCGCGCGATCCCGACCTCCACTCATAAGGAAGACAATCAATAAATACCTCATGCTCCAACTTCATCACATAACGGTTCACCATACATGCATGCTACGGGAATCACAAACTTTAACACAAGTATCTCTCAAATTCACAACTACTCCACTAGCATGACTCTAATATCACCATCTTCATATCTCAAAACAATCATAAAGAATCAAACTTCTCATAGTATTCAATGCACTTTATTATATCCCTCTTGGATGCCTATCATATTAGGACTAAATTTATAACCAAAGCAAATTACCATGCTGTTTAAGACTCTCAAAATAATATAAGTGAAGCATGAGAGTTCATCTATTTCTTCAAAATAAAACTACCGTCGTGCTCTAAAAGATATAAGTGAAGCACTAGAGCAAACGACAAACTACTCCAAAAGATATAAGTGAAGATCAATGAGTAATTGAATGATTATGTAACTATGTTAAGACTCTCTAACATTTAATAATTTCAGATCTATTATTCAAACAGCAAGCAAAACAAAATAAAATAAAATGACGCTCCAAGCAAAACACATATCATGTGGTGAATAAAAAATATAGATTCGTCAAAATAAGCAAACAACACATAGAAAACAGAATCTGTCATAATCTGTAACTCTCGAATACTTATGTAACTCCAAAAATTCTGAAATAAATTGGTGGACGTGAGGAATTTGTCTATTAATCTTCTGCAAAAAGAATCAACTTAAAATCACTCTTCTGTAAAAAAAATAACAGCTAATCTCGTGAGCGGAAAGTTTCTGTTTTTTACAGCAAGATCGCATTAACTTTCACCCAAGTCTTCCCAAAGGTTCTACTTGGCACAAACACTAATTAAAACATAAAACCAAATCTAACCAGAGGCTAGATAGATCATTTATTACTAAACAGGAGCAGAAGGCAAAGAACAAAAATAAAATTGGTTTGCCTCCCAACAAGCGCTAACGTTTAACGCCCCTAGCTAGGCATGATGATTTCAATGATGCTCACATAAAAGATAAGAATTGAAACATAAAGAGAGCATCATGAAGAATATGACTAGCACATTTAAGTCTAACCCACTTCCTATGCATAGGGGTTTTGTGAGAAAACAATTTATGGGAACAAGAATCAACTAGCATAGGAAAGCAAAACAAGCATAACTTCAAGATTTTAAGCACATAGAGAGGAAACTTGATATTATTGCAATTCCTACAAGCATATATTCCTCCCTCATAATAATTTTCATTAGCATCATGAATGAATTCAACAATATAACCATCACATAAAGCATTCTTTTCATGATCTACAAGCATAGAATTTTTATTACTCTCCACATAAGCAAATTTCTTCTCATGAATAGTAGTGGGAGCAAACTCAACAAAATAACTATCATGTGAGGCATAATCCAATTGAAAATTAAAATCATGCTGAGAAGTTTCATGGTTATCATTATTCTTTATAGCATACATGTCATCATAATAATCATCATAGATAGCAACTTTGTTCTCATAATCAATTGGAACCTCTTCCGAAATAGTGGATTCATCACTAAATAAAGTCATGACCTCTCCAAATCCACCTTCATAATTATCACAATAAGGTTCAACACCCTCCAAAATAGTGGGATCATTACTTCCTAAAGTTGACACTCTTCCAAACCCACTTTCATCAATATAATCATCATAAATAGGCGGCATGCTATCATCATAATAAATTTGCTCATCAAAACTTGGGGGACAAAAAATATCATCTTCGTCAAACATAGCATCCCCAAGCTTGTGGCTTTGAATATCATTAGCATCATGGATATTCAAGGAATTCATACTAACAACATTGCAATCATGCTCATCATTCAAATATTTAGTGCCAAACATTTTAATGCATTCTTCTTCTAACACATGAGCACAATTTTCCTTTCCATCATTTTCACGAAATATATTAAAAAGATAAAGCATATGAGGCACCCTCAATTCCATTTTTTATAGTTTTATTTTATAAACTAAACTAGTGATAAAACAAGAAACTAAAAGATTCGATTGCAAGATCTAAAGATATACCTTCAAGCACTCACCTCCCCGGCAACGGCGCTAGAAAAGAGCTTCATGTCTACTACACAACCTTCTTCTTGTAGACGTTGTTGGGCCTCCAAGTGCAGAGGTTTGTAGGGCAGTAGCAAATTTCCCTCAAGTGGAGACCTAAGGTTTATCAATTCGTGGGAGGCGTAGGATGAAGATGGTCTCTCTCAAACAACTCTGCAACTAAATAACAAAGAGTCTTTGTGTCCCCAACACACCCAATACAATGGTAAATTGTATAGGTGCACCAGTTCAGCGAAGAGATGGTGATACAAGTGCAATATGGATGGTAGATATAGGTTTTTATTATCTAAAATTATAAAAACAGCAAGGTAACTAATGATAAAAGTGAGCAAAAACGGTATTGCAATGCGTTGAAACAAGGCCTAGGGTTCATACTTTCACTAGTGCAAGTTCTCTCAACAAGGATAACATAATTAGATCATATAACTATCCCTCAACATGCAACAAAGAGTCACTCCAAAGTCACTAATAGCGGAGAACAAACGAAGAGATTATTGCAGGGTACGAAACCACCTCAAAGTTATTCTTTCCGATCAATCCATTGGGCTATTCCTATAAGTGTCACAAACAGCCCTAGAGTTTGTAGTAAAATAACACCTTAAGACACGAATCAACCAAAATCCTAATGTCACCTAGATACTCCAATGTCACCTCAAGTATCTGCGGGTATGATTATACGATATGCATCACACAATCTCAGATTCATCTATTCAACCAACACAAAGAACTTCAAAGAGTGCCCCAAAGTTTCTACCGGAGAGTCAAGAAGAAAACGTGTGCCAACCCCTATGCATAGATTCCCAAGGTCACAGAACCCGCAAGTTGATCACCAAAACATACATCAAGTGAATCAATAGAATACCCCATTGTCACCACAGGTATCCCACGCAAGACATACATCAAGTGTTCTCAAATCCTTAAAGATTCAATCCGATAAGATAACTTCAAAGGGAAAACTCAATCCATTACTAGAAGGTAGAGGGGGAGAAACATCATAAGATCCAACTATAGTAGCAAAGCTCGCGGTACATCAAGATCGTGCCAAAATCAAGAACACGGGAGAGAGAGAGAGAGATCAAACACGTAGCTACTGGTACATACCCTCAGCCCCGAGGGTGAACTCCCTCCTCGTCATGGAGAACACCGGGATGATGAAGATGGCCACCGGTGATGATTCCCCCTCCGGCAGGGTGCCGGAACAGGGTCCCGATTGGTTTTTGGTGGCTACGGAGGCTTGCAGCGGCGGAACTCCCGATCTAGGTTTCTTTTCGGGGGTTTATGTATTTATAGGAATTTTTGGCGTCGGGAACAAGTCAGGGGGGTCTTCGGGTCATCCACGAGATAGGGGGGCGCGCCCAGGGGGTAGGGCATGCCCTCCACCCTCGTGGATGGCTCGGGACTCTTCTGGCCCAACTCTTTTACTTCGGGGGCTTCTTTTGGTCCATAAAAAAATCTCAAAAATTGGCACGTCAATTGGACTCCGTTTGGTATTCCTTTTCTGTAAAACTCAAAAACAAGGAAAAAACAGAAACTGGCACTGGACTCTAGGTTAATAGGTTAGTCCCAAAAATCATATAAAATAGCATATAAATGCATATAAAACATCCAACTTTGATAATTTAATAGCATGGAACAATCGAAAATTATAGATACGTTGGAGACGTATCAGTGTTGTGTCGGGGTCGCGGTGTCGGGGTGTCGAGGCGGGGTCGGGGTGTCGTGTCGGGGTCAGGGGGTCGGGGCAGCGACCCTCGACCCTCAACCCCTAGAGACCTCGAGACCTCGATCCTCGACCCCTAGACCCTTGACTCCTTTTTCCCTCGATCCTCTACCCCTCAACCCCTTTTCCCCTCGACCCTCGACCCCTCGACTCCTCAATCCTCGACCCCTAGACCCTCGGCTCCTTTTCCCCTCGATCCTCGACCCTCGACCCCTCAGCACCTCGATCCTCGACCCCTAGACCTTTGAATCTTTTCCCCCTCGATCTTTCTTGTTTATTCTTAAAAAACAAAAAAAAAACCTAAACTAAACTATAAACTAAATATAAACTAAACTAAATTAACCTAAACTAAACTAAACTAAACTAAACTCGACGACCCCTCGACCCCTCGGTGACCCTCGCTCCTCGACCCCTCGACCATTGACCCCTTTTCCCCTCGACCCTCGACCATCGTTCATGTCGTGGTCGACATTCATCTTTTTCTTCTACTTCTTTTTTCATCTTCTTCTTTCATCTCGGGGTCGGCATTCATCTTTTCCTTTTTCCTGTTCTTCTACTTATTCTTCTTTTTTTAACTTTCTTCTTCTAATAATAATCTAAACCTAAACCTAGCACTAACCTAAACCTACCACTAACCTAAAATTTCTTCTAATAATCTAATGTTCTTTTTTTAACTTTCTTCTTTTTTTCATCAACTTCTTCTTCTTCTTCTTCTTCTTCTATTCTTCTCCTCCTCCTCGTCCTCTTCTTCTTCTTCTTCTTCTTTATTTTTCTTTTTCCTCTCCTTCTTTTTCTTCTTCTTCCTTGTTTCCCTTCTTCTTCCTTCTTTTCCTTCTTCCTCTTGTCGTCTTTTTCTTCTTCATTTTCCTTATTTTCCTTTTTCCTCTCCACTTCTACTTTTTCTTCTTTTCTTCTTAATATAAAAACTAACCTACAATCTACTAACCTAAAAAAGCTAACCTACAATCTACAATCTACTAACCAAAAATATACTAACCTAAAAAATGTAACTACATCAACTTACCTAATTAAAGCAACTAAATCTACTAACCTAAAGCAACTAAATCAACTAACCTAAATCAACTAACCTAAAGCAACTAAATCAACTAACCCAAAGCAACTAAATGTACTAACCTAAAGCAACTAAATCAACTAACCTAAAAGCAACTAAATAAACTAACGAAAATCAACTAGCCTAAAGCAACTAAATGTACTAACCTAAAGCAACTAACCTAAATCAACTAAAACAGCAAGAAAAGAAAGAAAGGAAATAATGAGCAGAACCTCGCCAGGGGCAGAGCGGCGACGGGCACCGGGGGCGGCGGGGGCGGAGCGGCGCCGGGGCGGCGGGCGGTGGGGGTCGGGGTCGGCGACGGCGAGGGGCGGAGCGGCGCCGGGCGGCGGTGGGGGTCGGCAGCTGCGGGGGCGGCTCGGGCATGGGGACGGCGCGGTGAGGGGAGAGAAAGAGGGGTGGGGCGCGGGCGCTGACCTTTTTTGTTAGGTCAAACCTCTTTGCCGTCTGCTAGGAGACGACAAAGAGCCTAGGTAGTGGGGTGGGGCCGGGGGGAACGGCCGTTAGGTGGGCTACATTTTTTGCCGTCTGCTAGCAGACGGCAAAGAGAGTGGCCGTTAGGTCCTTCTCGTTAGTGGGCCACCCACCCTCTTTGCTATCTGCTAGCAGACGGCAAAGCTTCTATGCCATCAGCTAGCAGACGGCAAAGAGGAGGCTGACGACAAACATGATCTTTGTCGTCAGCTCATTCTCCGTCAGTTTTATGTAAGCTAATGTCAAAGACATTTTTTGCCGTCAGCTAGCTGACGGCTAAGAGCTCGCTGACGGCAAAGATCCTGATTCTAGTAGTGTTGGTTAGTGGCCCCCCTCTGGTACTTTCTTCGCCCAATATTTTTTATATATTCCAAAAACATGCTCCGTGTAGTTTCAGGACTTTTGGAGTTGTGCAGAATAGATCTCTAACATTTGCTCCTTTTCTAGTCCAAAATTCCAGCAGCCGGCATTTTCCCTCTTCATGTAAACCTTATAAAATAAGAGAGAATAGGCATAAGTATTGTGATATAATGTGTAATAACATCCCATGATGCATTAAATATCAATATAAAAGCATGATGCAAAATGGACGTATCAACTCCCCCAAGCTTAGACCTCGCTTGTCCTCAAGTGAAAGCCGATATCGATAAATATGTCCACATGTTTAGAGAAAGAGGTGTCGATAAAATAAAATACGGACATGAGGACATCATGATTATCTTTAGAACAACAACATACAATGCCATATAATTTCTTATGCTAAAGTAACAATTCATTCACAAGGTAGAGTATGAATCAGAAACTTTATTGAAAGCTAACAAACTATGATCTCAGTCATTGAAGCAATTGCAATTTATCATAACATCGGAAAGAGTCAATTCAAGAGCTTTTCAGCAAGTCCACATACTCAACTATCATATAATCTTTCACAATTGCTAACACTCACGCGATATTTATGGGTCCAAAGCTTTTCAATCGGACACAGAGAAAGATAGGGACTTATAGTTTCATCTCCAAACCTTTTACCTCAAGGTTAACATCAACAATAATACTTTATGATAACCTACATCCGGGTGGATATATATATCCGGATCTCTCCAACTCTTATATAAGGGTAGGAGATAAAAATAAAAGATAGGCCATTCGCATAGGGAAGCAGAGGTTGTCATGCGCTTTTATGGTTGGATGCACCAAATCTTAGTGCAATAGAACGTCACTTTATATTGCCGCTTGTGATAAGTATTATGCAGTCTGTCACTTTTATTTCTTCCATATCACAAGGTCGTATAAAGCTTATTTTCTTCACACTAATAGATCATACATATTTTGAGAGCATTTTTTATTGCTTGCACTGATGACAACTTACTTGAAGGATCTTACTCAATCCATAGGTAGGTATGGTGGACTCTCATGGGAAAACTGGGTTTAGGGATGTTTGGAAGCACAAGTAGTATCTCTACTTGGTGCAAAGAATTTGGCTAGCATGAGAGGGAAAGGCAAGCTCAACATGTTGGATGATCCATGACAACATAACTTCTATTCGGATATAAGAAAACATAACCTATTATGTTGTCTTCCTTGTACGACATCAACTTTTTAGCATGTCATATTTTAATGAGTGCTCACAATTACAAAAGATGTCCAAGATAGTATATTTATATGTGAAGCCTCTCTTTCTTTATTACTTCTTATTAATTGCAACAATGACCAAAACTATGTTTGTCAGCTCTCAACAACTTTTATTCAACATACTCTTTATATGTGAAGTCATTACTTTCCATAATATCAATATATGATCTTTTTATTTGTTCTTTATATTATTTAATTCCCTCAAGATCATAGCAAGAAAGCAAAGCCCTTAACTTAAAACTACTCTTTATTATATATCTCAAGGACTCGATTACATAGAGTGAACATAAAGCAAAACTCAAGGCTAGATCATACTAAAACTTTATTCTACTAGATCAAGACATAACCAAAAGGATCGAACTAAGAAAAGTAATAAAGATAAAGATGTGAAGGTGATATGATACCGGGGCACTCCCTCAAGCTTGGCAGTTGCCAAGGGGAATGCCCATACCCATGTAATTAGATCTCTTTCTTCGAAGATGATGATGTGGTATTTTTGGCGATGATGCCCCTTAAGATGCGATTCTCCTCCTCAAGCTTATTCTTTTGCTGATTAAGATCCATTATTTCCTTGCGAAGTTTACCCGTCACGGCTAGAGCTCCAATCACCCAAGGATGTTTCATAGCTGCGGGAGAAAAACTAACACTCTTTTTCATATTTTCATAAGAGAGAAATCTAGCATTAGGAGGGATGACCGAGTTTGGTATTGCTGAGCTCTGAAGTTCCTCCAACTTGAATCCAAGTTGAAGACGAGAGGTAACTTCTTGATCCTCCTCCATGGCATCCACTCTTTTCAAGTTAGCCTCCATCTCTTCCTCCGTTGCTTGCCCAAAGTGGTCAGCATCATGTATGCTCTTGGGCCTGGTGTCGGGTGAGATGCCCGACTCTCCCCGACCGACTCTTGCAAGGGCATCTTGCTCCAAATCTGCTGCAGAAACAACTCAAAACAAAAATAGAGGATTTTGTCGTGGTATGGTGTTCAAAACCTTCGGGAGATTATATAATGAATTTTTACCGACCAAAAGGAGTATTGTACAAGAAAACGGAGTCCGGAGGGCACACGAGGTGGCCACAAGGACGGGGGGCGCGCCCAGGGTGGTAGGGCGCGCCCTCCACCCTTGTCTCGTGTCTCTTTCAGACTACTTCTAATTTTCCTAATTTTTTAAATATTCCAAAACGGAGAAAATTTATCATTGGAAACGTTTTGGAGTCGGTTTATTTACTGTACCACATACCTATTCCTTTTCGGAGTCTGAAACATTCTGGAAAGTGTCCCTTATGTACTCCTCCAGTGTTACGGTATTAATAATATTGGTCTCGACATTTATAGGAGTACCTGAGATATAATGTTTGATTCTTTGACCGTTTACCACCTTCGGATTTGTGCCTTCGGCATTGTTGATTTTTATGGCACCGGGACGATAGACCTCCTCGATAATGTAAGGACCTTCCCATTTAGAGATAAGCTTCCCTGCAAAAAATCTTAAACGAAAGTTGTATAGCAAAACATGATCACCTACATTAAACTCACGATTTTGTATCCTTCTGTCATGCCATCTTTTAACTTTTTCTTTAAACAAATTGGCATTCTCATAGGCTTGGATTCTCCATTCATCAAGTGAGCTAATGTAAAATAACCTCTTCTCACCGGCAAGTTTGAAATCATAATTGAGCTCTTTAATAGCCCAATATGCCTTATGTTCTAGTTCAAGAGGTAAGTGACATGCTTTTCCATAAACCATTTTACACGGAGACATACCTGAATGAAATATGCCCTAGAGGCAATAATAAAGTTGTTATTTATATTTCCTTATATCATGAT